>NW_004444105.1:23570-61362 GCF_000243295.1 Trichechus manatus latirostris
TGAGTATGTTTAACTTTCTTTGTGATTACCATGAAATTTACCCTTATCTTTCTAAGTATGAAGCAGTCTATTATTACCTGGTATCACCTTGCCTTCCTCTCCATTAGAAGGTTCTATACCTACACCATTTATTCCCTCTTTTATTGTTCTGATGTTGTTGTCATGTACAGATTAACTGCTCTGATTCCCCATTGTATTTCTTTTGGTTTTGGACAGTCCTTGAGAGTTCATTTCCTAGATTGTTATCTGGCTGGTATGATCCTGCATCTTAGATTCAGCCTTTGAGCTGAAGTTGTTTGTTCTCAGATCTAAGAACTACCTTTAATAATTCTAGTAAGTTTGGTTTGTTTTTTACATAGTCCCTTAATTTCTATTTATCTGGAAATGTCCTAATTTCACCATCATATTTGAATGAGAGTTTTGCAGGATATGTTTATTATTCTTGGCTGGCAATTTTTTTCTTCCAAGTTCTATATATGTCATCCCATTGCCTTCTTGCTTGCATGGTTTCTGCTGAATAATCTGAGCTTAGTCTTATTGTTTCTCCTCTGTATGTGACTTCTTGTTTTACACGAGCTGCTCTCAGGATTCTTTGTTTATCTTTGGTTTTGGCGAGTGTGATTATTATATGCCTTGGTGATTTTCTTTTGGGATCTTTCGTATATGGGGTTCGTTGAGCTTCTTGGATGGCCAGCTTTTCATCTTTCATGATATTGGGGAAGTTTTCTGTCAGCAGTTCTTCAATGATCATCTCTGTGTTTTTTGTTTTCTCCCCCTCTTCTGGAACTCCGATCACTCACAAATTTTTGCTTTTAATTGTATCCTACATAACTCTCAGGGTCTCTTCATTTTTTATTTGTTCTTTTTTCTCAGTTTTCCTTAAACAGAGTTATATCCAAGTGTTTGTCTTCAATTTCACAGATCCTGTCTTCCACCATTTCAAATCTGCTCCTCAGCTCTTCAATGACACTGTCCATTTCTGAAATCTTGTTCTTTATCTTTTGGATTTCTAATTGTTGTTTTTGAATAATTTCTAATTGTGAACTTATTTTAGCATTTTGTTCCTGCATTATTTTCCTGAATTCTTCCTTTTTTTGTCTGTATTTTCCATGAATTTCTCTGCTTTTTCCATGAATTTGTCTATTTTTCCTGATTTTTGTCTGATTTTTGCTTCAACTTTTGGATAATTCTGAGTATTAGAAATTTGATTTCCCTATTAGGTAGTTCTAGTGCTTTTTCTTCTACTGGAAAGTTATCTAGTGTTTTATTTTGGATGCCTACTGGAACCATCCTGTCATGTTTTTGTAAATGTTTTGATATTTTCTGCTGTCTTCAGGGCATTCAGTAGTTAATTTTCTCATTTGTCGATTGTAGCTTTGTGTGTTTCATCCTTTTTTTTCTTTTGCTACCTTTAAGGTAGAAATTGACAACTGAAAGAGCAAGGAAAGAAATCAATTACATGGGAAATGAATAACACCTTGCTTACACATCACTGGGTAACAGAAGAAATCAGAGATGGAATCAAAAAATTCCTAGAATCAAACGAACATGAAAACACATCATACCAATGGACACAGCAATGGCAATCCTCAGAGGACAATCTATAGCAATAGATGCACACATCAAAAAAGAATGGGACAAAAGCAAAACATTAATTACACAGCTCAAACAGAACAGCAAAAAAAAGCCCACAGCCACCAGAAGAAAGGAAATAATAAAAATCAGAGCAGATATAAATGAAATAGAGAATAGAAAAACAATAGAAAGTATCAACAAAACCAAAAGTTGGTTCTTTGAAAGAATCAATAAAATCGACAAACCACTGGCCAGACTGACATAAGAAAAATAGGAGACGACACAAATAACCCAGTTAAGAAATGAAATGGGCGACATTTCAACAGACTCAACTGAAATAAAAGGGATCATAACAGAATATTATGAAAAACTATACTCCAGAAATTTGAAAACCTAGAGGAAATGGATAAATTTCTACAAACACACTGTCTACGAAAAGTACAACAATGTGATGTTGAATATCTGAACAGACGCATAACAAGAGAAGAGACTGAAAAGGTAATAAAAAAAAGCCTCCCAACAAAATAAAGCCCTGGCCCAGATGGCTTCACTGGAGAATTCTACAAAACTTTCACAGAAGAGCTTATACAAGTACTACTCAAACTATTTCAGAGCATAGAAAAGGAAGCTACACTTCCGAATTCATTCTATGAAGCCAGCATAGCAGTGATACGAAAATGAGGCAAAATCACCACAGAAAAAGAAAATTACAGACCAATATCTCTCCTGAATATAGATGGAAAAATTCTCAACAAAATTCTGGTGATAGGGAACCCAAGGTTGAGTAAGGACAGTGTTGATGTGTTGTGAGGTTGTTAACCATTGTCATAGGGCAATATGTGTAGTATCTCTTTAATGAGAAACTATTTTGCTCTGTAAACTTTCATCTAAAGTGAGAATAGCAGCACATTGGAAGAGCATAGTCGATGTCACTGAACCGTGCATGTAGAAGATTTTGAAATGGTATATGTTTGGCTATGTATATTTTCACCAAAAAAAAAAAAAAAAGGTCGAGTAGGGAGAGCATTGACATGTCATGGGGATGTTAACCAATGTCATAAAACAATATGTATACTACTGTTTAATGAGAAACTATTTTTTCTGTAAACCTTCACCTGAAGTACAATTTAAAAAAGCCCCCCCAAAAAACAGAAAAAAAGTCACAAAAAAAGAAATGCCCTCAGGGATCCCTCTGCGTGTCTGTGCAACCTGAGGGGGTAGGTCCCAAGCCAGGTAGCACTGCCCGGCTAAAAAGGGCTCCCAACTCGAGAATAGGAGAAGAAAATAAACAAACAATTCAAAACAAACAAACAAACAAAAACTCTGGGATCCCACCAGCATAGCAGTCCAAACCGGGAAGCAGTTTCACACTCGAACTGAGCTCTGCAGCCCCTTAAGAAGAAGCAAAGATGGCGCACAGAGCCCAGTATTTGAGCGAAAGAAGGGGGTGGTACTGAGAGGTAAGAAAGAAAGAAAAAGAAGCAGAAAAAAGAACACCAGCAGCCAACAAATGGCACTCATGGAGTCGGTCACTGTGGGTGGGTGGAATCTAAGCAGCCGGTGCTTCCTGGCCAAGAGACTGTGGCCACAGGAAGCAGAGGAGGCTGAGTAGGGGTGAAGGGTGGAAGGTGGGAAAGCGTATATCTCCAATTACTGGTTGTTCTGTCTCCTGTTGTAAGGTCCTTGAAGCTGTTTTTTTGTACCCCTTATTTACTGGTCTCTGAAAGAAGTTCAAAATGGCGGATCCATGCTGCGTTAGCTGATAGAGGACCTCTGCATGAACCTCTCCTCGCTCTCCATTCTCTGTCAGTTTTCTCACTCCATTTGGTGCTTGACTGAGTTTTTTACCTCCTCATTGGATGTTTTAGGGTTTCAGGATTGCTGTTTTCTCTGTTCTGCTTAGTTTTTCAGATCTTTGCTGTGGAGGGACGGTGTGTTGCTTCTGCCTAGAGTGCCATTTTGCTGGAAGCTTCTAGATGAGGTATGTTTTTAGAAGTCATCTTAAATTCTTGGAGGAATAACATAAGAATTACCTACATGGATACAAACCAAATACTTAATTGGGTGATATAATGGCACAGACCCCCCACCTCTAAGACCTGGAACAGCTTCCGCCTAGGCATGTCTTCTCTCCTCCACAGCAGTGCACCCACCTGCTTCTGTGATGTGAGTGGTGACTGCAGCAAGACACTCTACTGCAGTAAATCCCAGGTTGCTGGGAGCCACATTTCCCAGGAGTGAGGCCATTCCTGGACCTCAGTCCCCGGCATCCCACAGCTGAAGATTGACTTAGACGGGGTACCAGAGCCAGCCCAACCGCAAGGAGAAGCAAGTCTATGTATGGTAGAACTTGTGCTCTGAAACCTCCCCCATGGATCTGCCAGGAGAGATCTTTCCTGAGATGAGAGTTTCATTCATCTCTTATGCCATTTCCTTTCCTCCATTGCACATCTTTCCTTAAGAGCACTTACTCAATACATCGCATGCACCTGGATCTTCTTTCTGGCTTGCTGAAACCTGACCTGAGATGCCATGTACAGGAACATTTCATTCTTAGCCAGGGCTCCGGCCAAGTCTCCACAGAACATCATTATTCTGTTAAGCAAGAAGAGAATCCCAAAGACCCTGCTTTTCTCACCACCTTATGAAATTTACTATTCCCAGATTCTCATCTGGCCATTAGATAAAAGTGGGCAGCCCTCCCGTGGTCCTGAGGCCCATGGCAGAGCTGGTGTAAGCTGTGTATTTCATGTCTCCTTTCTTCAAGGTCCCACTGGGCTTCTGTATTAGTTTTCTATTGCTGTGTAACAAATTACTACAAACTTAGCAGCTTAAAGCTATATGTATTTGTTATGTCACAGTTTCTGTGGATCAGGGATCTGGTCACAGCTTAGCTGGGGTTTTTTTTTGAGGAAGGTCTCACAAATTTGCAGTCAAAGTTATGAGAGGGGCTGGGGTCTCATATGGAGGCAGGATTCAGGAAGAACCCTCTTCCAGCTCCACTCAGGTTGTTGGTAGAATTCATTTCTTTGTGATCGTAGGAATGAAAGCCCTAGCTTCTTTCTGGTTGTTGGTTGCAGGCTGCCTCCACTTCTAAAGTCCACCCTCCACCACTAGAGATTTCCCTCAATCCTAGAGACCACCTAGAGGTTGTCTTCCATTCCTAGATACTGTTTTCAACCTCTAGAGGCTGCCTTCCACCTCTAGAGGCTGCCTTCTTCTCCTACATGCTGTCTTTCATGCCTAGAGATTGCTTCCCCCTCCCCTAGAGGTTGTCTTCTCTCTCTAGAGGCTATCTTGCCCCCATAGAGGCTGCCTTCCACTCCTAGAGGCTGCCTTCAACCCATGGAGATGTCTTCCAATCTTAGAGGCTGCTTTTCAAGCCTAGATGCTGCCTTCCACAGCTTGAAGCTTCCTCCCACCCCTAGAGTCTTTCTTTCAACCCTAGATGCTGCATTCCAATCCCAGAGGCTGTCTTCCACTCACAGAAGTTGCCTTCCACTTCTAGAGGACACCATCCACTTTTATTATATGTTTCCTTCTACTCCTAGAGGACACCTTTGGTTCCTAGAGAACACCTTCCACTTCTATTTTCTCCCTTCCAGTCCTAGAGGCTTCCTTCCACTCCTCAAAGCTGCCTTTTACCCCTAGATGTTCCCTTTTCCCCTAGATGCTTCTTTTCATTCCTGGAGAACATCTTCCACTCCTAGGTGCTCTCTTCAACTCCTAGAAGATACTTTCTACTCTTAAATGCTTCCTTCCACTTTAAGATGCTGTTTTGTACTCCTAATGGCTTTCTTCCATTTCTAGAGGACACTCTCCATTCCTAGATGCTGCCTTGCAATCCTATAATATGCCTTCCACCTGTAGAGGCCTCCTTCCACTCCTAGATGCTGTTTCTTACACTAGAAGTTGCCTTCTAGAGGATAGCCTCCACTCCTAGATGGTTCCTTACAATCTGAGAGGACACCTTCCATTTCTAGAGGAGGTCTTCCACAGTAGATGCTGCCTTCCATTCCAAGAGGACACCTTCCATTCCTAGATGCTGCCTTCTGCTTTTGGAGGATGCCCTCCATGCCTAGAGCCTTCTTTCCACACCTAGAGACCATCTTCCACCAATAGATGCTGCTTTCCACCCCAAGAGACTTCCCTAAATTTCTAGAGGCCACCTACAGTTCTCGCCATCTGGGTGTTTCCAAGATACCCACTTACTTCATCAAGTTAGGAAGGAGAGAGTCTGGAATGAGGGGGTTAACAAGACAGAGACTAACTATGATACATTCTATCACACTTGGCATAGTCTATTGGTTAGAAGCAAGCCCAGGTCCTGCCCACACTCAAAGGTAGGTTATCACAGGAATGCATGAATGCCAGGAAGTGGGGATAATTAAAGCTGCACCTTAGAGTCTGTCACAGCTTCCCATGATGGGACTCCAGACCATACTTATGGTACAGTTATATGGGTAAGAATAGAAAAAATATGTTCAAATCCATGGTCCAAAAAAATTGAAAACCACGATTAAGTTTAAAATTATTTGTTACCTGACTTAAATGAACATCCCTAGAACCACATTGATTCAAAGGTAACTCTCAGGAGGCTAGGAGACAGCTAACCTAAAGTGTACTATCTATGGATAACTTAAACCAGAAAAAAATCGACATGTAGACATTTGTATAAATGGTCAAGCTAGTTCATATTTACTCATTGTAAAGTTGATTGTTGTAGATTGACTGTGCTGCATTCACCTACACGATACTTTGACAAAGAGAAGAATACTAAATAGTTATCACATCAACTCTGGGTTTCCATTAGAAAAAAAATCCCATACGATTAATTCAGGAAGAAAAAAAAAGAAATGCTTTTGCTTTTGTTTTTGTTTGTTGGACCTTTGATTCATGAAAGAAAGAGCATAATTTCAAAAATTTGTAAAACTGCAACAAAAGAGGTAATGCCTTTTGAACAGAAAGGAAACGTTATAGACAAAAACAAATAATAGTGGTTTGGGATGGTTGTACTTTCTCTGAGGAAATTAATCTATCATGCATTTAATTTTTTATTTATACTTGTTTTCTTTATTTAGCAAAATGAATGGTTTTTGTTTGTGGATTAGTTGACTGGTTGGTTCTTGTTTTTGCTGTTAATGAACTTTAAACAAGTACTATTTTCATATTTCACCATTATATACTCAAATCTTGGTAGAAATTGACTAATAAGAAGGGTGGATATTTTAACCTAGCTAATAAAACTGAGATAATACAACTGAGTTTTTTGTATTTTTTAGGAGGTAGTGTCATTGTAGTTTACCTCATTAGTAGTATCACTCACTGTTGAGGATGTCAGTAAAAATAATATCTTTCTAAAAAACATGAGTAACCTCTATTCAGGAAGATTTATAAAATTAGGGCACCAAGAAATGAATAGAGAACATCTTGCAAAGTGAAAAGAGTAAACACACATAGTCTTTAGCAAAAGAAATATGAAATAAATGCAGTATTTATTATAAGAGAGAGGCTAGAAAGGCCATATCAGAGAATGCTAACTGGAAAACTCCACACCTCAACCTTCACAACTCACAGTAAGGGTTACCCTTGTTGTGGTACAATCCTTATATATTGTGAGTTGAGTAATCAACGTGATATAAAAACAAAAATATATATTTTTAATGTTTTAGATTAAAATTTATCTATGCAAGGAATATGACATTTGGTGTGAACTTTTAAGGAACCACTGGGATCGGACAATATACAAGATGAACTTAACAGTAATTATCTAAGTTAAACTGTATCTTCAATAACAACCAGTTCAGAGGGGGAAAAAAAAGTGTAGACATAATCTGACTGATCTCACTGTTGACCAGTTAAGATTCTATATTAACTTTTAAAATCTAGGTTGTTTTTCCTTTTAATTTAAATTCAAACAAATATATTTGTCTTTATAGTATTTCATTTTAATGGAAGATTACAAATTTATTGATATGGTGAGTTACTTCAAACACGTTAGTGTTTATCCCAGGGAAGTTGGAAACATTCTTATCTCTTAGACACTGAAATTTATATCCTGTTACAAAGAGACAAATGCAAACTAAATACTAAGTGTTGTATTTAAAGTTCTTCAAATTAGCACTATAATTTAAAGTACTTTGTTGGAATTTCATGTGAACATTGCAAGGAAATTCCTTGGGAAATTTTTTAGTACAATAATTACGTTCTTAGTTTATTAAGAGAGTGAGCTTTCATTTTAAATCCCTGTCACAGACTCTAAATAAATCTAGAATACTCTATACTTTGGAATTTAAAATGATTTAAGCAGTAATATTATAAGTCATTATAGTCTTTTCTTAAAATTATAAGCAGACTTATAATTTTCTCTATATTCTTGCTTACTGTTGATCAGTGAAAGGAAAGGAGAAAGGGAGTTACTAGATAAAAGATCTAAATAGAAGACCAATAGAAAAACTGAGAGATTAAAATTTACAGTTTTGAATAGAGGCCTAGATGATGGATTAGTCAGATGAAACATACCATCCTTCTGCAGCAAAGACCCAAAAAACCAAGTAAAACAGATACAGGTGTCAACACTGGAAATATGAGCATCAAAAGAAGGGATAAAGAACTAGATCAAATACCAAATGAAAGAAAATGACTGAAAACAGTGAACAAGACAAGACTGAGTGGAGGTGCCTTGCCAGATGAGGTCTTCTTGAGACAAAGACAGCAGTGATCCCTAGTGAGAAGCACAGGAGGCAACTTCATGGACACAAAGAAACTGAGAAGACACACTGGAATGGAAACAAAGTGAACAGCGGCACAAGCCTCCCCATCCCTATCTCCCAGTCTTCTGTGGACCACGGTATGAGCCCCCACTTTTTCTTTTGTTCTTTTTCTCTTTCTCCACTCCCACTTGGCAACCAGTCCCACTTTGCCTGTCCACCTGAGGGAGCCAAGCATAAGCAGGGAGCTCCAGTTTGGCTTTGGCTCTGTCCCACCCCCACCTGACTGACCTGAGCACTGGCAGGGAGCTCCAATGTGGTTTCAGCCTTGCCTACCAAGTTACCCAAGTGCCAACAGACCACTACAGCACAGACCTGAACACCCACCTTGCCCTTCTTCCCCTCTGACCCTGTAGAGTGCTGGCAGACAACTTTGGTGCAACTTCAGCTGTCCACTTCATCTTTTCCACCTGACCAATCATGGACATGAAATCGCCCGTATACCACTCCGTCACTAGGCAAGCTCCAATGACTGCGAGCCTGTGCACTTGCACACCATCACTAACCTCCCTCTCTTCCCTGACCTGGAAAGCAGAGGTGCCTGTGCATTCCTACACCTAGCCACCAGTGCCAGAGCTGCAAGCCAGCAGCACCTTCTACTTTCTCCATCCACCTGCACCAGGGACCTGAGAACTGGTGGCACACCCTCCCTCACAACACACTGTAGCCTTCCAACTGGGCACCTGTAGGCTGGTGACATTGCCCATATCTTTCCCCCACATTGCCCTCCCTTTTATAACTGGATACTTGTGCCCACTCCAAACTCCCCCACCCAGCCCGACTTGGTGAAAGTTTCTGTGCCACTCACCTGGTGACTGATGACTTGGACACCTTCTATCAGAACACCTGACAACTGACAGTGTACACACACAATACCAAACCCACTGACCAGTGAGAATGCTCCCTGCACCCACGTTCAGCTGACTGACTGACCAGAAAGACATGTCATCTCACCAGAAATGCAAGCTATATCCTCACCTGCCCTGCAAGACCAGCAAATAGGGAACCGAGCTCTCACAACCAGTCAGTGCCCCACCCATCCAGAGACAGGAGCTAAGAGCTCTATTGCTGCCAGACGAGTGACAAGACTAGCACACATGCCCCACCTACTCAGATATATCAAAATAAAATAAAACAAAAAATCAGGACACAGCAAACAAACATACAATAAATGAATAAATACAATAACTTCTTGATGCCTTGGGGAAAACAGATAACATCAAATCACATAAAGAAACAGGTCAAGATAGATTCAACAAGTGACCAAATTAAAGAACCACATAACCTTTTGGAGGAAGAAATGGTAATAGAACTACCTGAAAAGGAATTCAGAAGAATAATACACAGGGTTCTCTGAGAGAAGAAGGAAAACACAGATAAAATCAAGGAAAACACAGACAAGGCAATAGAAGAATTCAGGAAATGATACAAGAACACACCAACAAAATAGTTAGAAATCATACAAAAACAGCAGCTAGAAATCTAAAAGTTTAGCAGTAAATTCTCAGAAATGGACACTTTAATAGAAGGATATAGAAGCAGAATTGAATTACTGGAAGACAAACTTAGCGAAATTGATAACAAATCCCTTGACACCAATTTGTTTTAAGGAAAATCAGAAAAAAGAATGAAGAAAAATAAAGAAAGCCTAAGAACTATGTGGGACACTACCAAGAGAAAAAATTGCAAGGGACTGGAGTTCCAGAATAAGGAGAGGTAATGGAAAACACAGAAAGAATTGTCAAAGATGTGCTGAAAGAAAACTTCCCTTTTATCATGAAAGATGAGACAATAACCATCCAAGAAGCTCAGAGAACTGCTTAGAGGACAGACCCCAAAAGAAAGTCACCAAGACGTATAATTATCAAATTTGTCAAAACCAATGACAAAGACAGAATCCTGAGAGCAGCTTGAGAAAAATGAAAAGTCACATAGAAAAGGGAACCAATAAGACTAAGCTCTGATTACTCAGCAGAAACCATGCACACAAGAAGGCAATGTGATGATATATATAAAACCTTGAAAGAAAACAAAAACTACAAACCAAGAATTATATATCCAGCAAAATTGTCTCTCAAATATTATGGCCAAGTTAGGGAATTTCCAGATAAACAGAAATTAAGCGAATTTGTAAAAACTAGACCAAACTTACAAGAAACATTAAAAGGAGTACTTCTGATAGAGAATCAACATCAGACAATAATCTGAGATTAGGGCCCAGGTCAGCATCAGCCAGATATCAACCCAGATAAAGAATTCTCAAAAATAAAACAAAGCTGAATGACCAAAAACATCTATAAATGATGATAACATCAAAACAAAAGGGGGTAATAAATGGTATAGTTACAGAACTTTCATATGGAGACGAAGTCAAGGTGATATCAAGAAGTAAAAGACTGCTTTAAACTTAAGATGATAAAAGTAAATTTCAAGGTAACCACTAAGAAAGTTAATAAACCTAATCATCAAAGTAAAAAAGAAGAAAAACAATCTCAGAATTCACAAAATCAAAAACAGAAAGAAATGAAAAGAACATTCACAAGCAAAAAGAAATCACCACAGAAAATTAAGCAGAACAAAGAAATCTTCAACACCACACACACACACACAATGCAATAAAATGACAGCAGTAAACACATACCTATTGATAATCACACTGAGTATAAATGGCTTAAATGCACCAGTGAAGAAACAGAGATTTGCAGAATGTATAAAAGAAAAGATCCATCTATATGCTGTCTACAAGAGACACTCCACAGACACACAAAGATAACAAACTGAAGCACAAAGAATGGAAAAAATATATCAAGCAAACAATAACCAAAGACAGAAGGAGTGGCAAGATGAATCTCTGATAAAATAGGCATTAAGGCAAAATCCACCATGAAGGATAAGGAAGAAAATTATGATTAAAAGTCAATCCACAAGAAGACATAACCATAATAAATATATATACACCCAATGAAAGGGTGTCAAAATACATAAAATAAACTCTAACATCACTGAAAAGAGAAATAAACAGTTCCACAATAGTAGCAAGAGACTTCAACACACCACTTTTGGTGAAAGACAGAACAACTAGAAAGAAATTCGACAAAGATACTGAAGTCCTATTTGCCACAATCAACTGGACACCATGGTATATTCAGAACATTACACTCAACAGTGGCAAAGTATACATTCTTTTCCAGTACACATGGATCATTTGCCAGAACAGACCATGTTTTAGAACACAAAGCAAGTCTAAATAAAATCCACACCATTGAAATAACACAAAATGTTTTCTCTGATCACAATGCTATAAAAACTGAAATCAGTGATAGGAAGACCAAGGGAAAAAATACATGAAAACTTAATAACACCTTACTTAAAAACCAATGGGTAATAGAAGAAATCAAAGATGAAATAAAAAAAATTCCTAGAATCAAATAAAAATAAAATCATGTTTTACCAAAACATTTGGGATACAGCAAAAGCAGTGCCCAGAGGACAATTCATAGCAATAGACACACATATCAAAAAAGAAGAAAGGGACAAAATCAAAACATTAACTTTACACCTCGAACAAATAGAAAGCGAGCATCAAAAGAAGCCCACAGTCACCAGAAGAAAGGAAATAATAAAGATTATAACAAGAATAAATGAAACAGAGAAGAGAAAAACAATAGAAAGAATAAACATACCAAAAGTTGGTTCTTCCTGAGGATCAACAAAATCGACAAACCGTTGGCAAAATTGACAAAAGAAAACCAGGAGAAGCATATAATCTGAATAAGAAATGAGATGGGTGACATTACAATGAACCAACTGAAGTAAAAAGATCATAACAGAATACTATGAAAAATTGTACTCCAATAAATTTGAAAACCTGGAAGAAATGGACAAATTTCTAGAAACACACTACCTACCTAAACTAACACAAACTGAGAGAATCTGAACAGACCCACAACAAAAGAAGAGATTGCAGAGGTAGTAAAAAAAAATCCTAACAACAACAACAGCAAAAGCCCTGGCCCAGACAGCTTCAAGGGAGAATGCTACCAAACATTCAGAGAAGAGCTCATTCCAGTACTACTGAAACTATTTCAGAGAATAGAAAAGGAAGAAATATTTCCAAATTCATTCTATGAAGTCATTATAACCCTGATACCAAAGACTCCACAAAAAAAAGAAAATTATAGACCAATATCCCATATGAATATAGATGCAGAAATTCTCAACAAAATTTTCACCAGTAGAATTCAACAGTATATCAAAAAAATAATAAATCATGACCAAGTGGGATTCATACCAGGTATGCAAGGATAGTTCGATACTAAAAAATCAATCCACCACATATATAGCACAAAAGAAAAGAATCACATGATCATCTCAATCAATGCAGAAAAGGCATTTGATAAAGTCCAAAATACATTCCTGATAAAAACTTTCAGCAAACTAGGAATAGAAGGGGAACTCCTCAACATAATAAAGGGTATTTATACAAAACCATCAGCCAACATTATTCTCAATGGAGAGACACTGAAAGTATTCCCTTTGAAAATGGGAACCAGACAAGGATGCCCATTGTCACCATTCTTATTCAACATTGTACTGGAAGTCCTAGCTAGAGTAATAAGGCAAGAAATGGAAATAAAGTGCATACAAATTGGTAAGAAGTAAAACTATTCCTATTTGCAGATGATATGTTCCTATACATAGAAAATCCCAAGGATTCCACAAGAAAGCTACTGGAACTAATAGAAGGATTCAGCAAAGTAGCTGAAGATCAACACACAAAAATCAGTTGAATTCCTATACAACAACAAAGAGAACTTCAAAAAGGAAATCAGGAAAACAATACTATTTACAATAGTACCCCATAAAATAAAATACTTGGGAATAAATTTAACAAGTGACATATACAGACCTATACAAAGAAAACTCCAAGACACTACTTCAAGAAACCAGAAGAGACCTACATAAATTGAAAAACATATCATGCTTATGGATAGGAAGACTCAAAATTGTGAAAATGTCAATACTACCCAAAGCGATCTACAGATACAATGCAATCCCAATCCAAATTCCAGCAACAGTCTTTACTTAGATGGAAAAACTAACCACCAACTTTATATGGAAAGGAAAGAGGCTCCATATAAGAAAAACAATACTGAACAAGAAGAACACGTAGGAGTCTTCACATTACCTGATCTCAGAACCTACTATACAACCATGATAGTCAAAACAGCCTAGTACTGGTACAAAGACAGATGCATAGACCAATGGAACAGAATTGAGAACCCCAACATAAATCCATCCACCTGTGGTCAGCTGATCTTAGACAAAGGGCCAAACACCATTAAATGGGGAGGAAACAGTCTCTTCAATAAATGCTTCCAGCAAAACTGGATATCTATATATAAAAGAAAAATGAAACGGGACCCATTCCTCACACCATACACAAAAACTAACTCAAATTGGATCAAAGACCTAAATATAAACCCTAAAACTGAAATGATCATAGAGGAAAAAATAGGGACACTACTAGGGGCCCTAATATTTGGCATAAATAGTTTACTAAACATAACTAAAAATGCACACACAGCACAAGATAGACAAATAAATATGACTTCCAAAAAATTAAACACTTATGTTAAACAAAAGACTTCTCCAAAACAGTCAAAACTACAGACTGGAAAAAATTGTTGGCTATGACATAACTGACAAGGGACTAATCTCTAAAACTTATAGAAAACTTCAACATCTCAATAATGAAAAGACATTCAATCCCCTTGAAAAATGGGCAAAGGATATGAACAAACACTTCACCAAAGAAGACGTTCAGGCAGCTAACAAACATATGAAGAAATGCTCACCATCATTAGCTATTAGAGAGATTCAAATCAAACCTACAATGAAATACCATCACACTCCGACATTACTGGCACTAGTAAAAAAAAAAAAAGAAAGAAAATAACAAGTGTTGGTGAGATCGTGGGGAGATCAAAACTCTTATACACTGTTGACGGAAATGTAAAATTGTATAACCACTTTGGAAAATGGTATGGCGCTTCCTCAAAAAGCTAGAAATAGAAATATCATATGATCCAGCAATCCAACTCCTAGGTATATACCCTAAAGAAATAAGATCCATGACACTAATAGACATATGCACACCCATGTTCATTGCAGCATTATTCACAATAGCAAAATGATAGAAACAACCTAAGTACCCATCAACAGATGAATGGATTCACAACCTGTAATACATACACACAATGGAATACTACGCAAAGATAAAGACTAATGATAAATCTGCAAAACATCTCAAAACATGGATGAATTTGGAGGACATTATACTGAGTGAAATAAGTCAATCACAAAAAGACAAATATTGTATGAGACTGTTAGTATAAAGTAAGAACAAAAGGTTTACACACAGGAAAAAAAGAAAAAAAAGATTCTTTGATGGTTACCAGGGATGGGAGGGAGAAGGAGGGAAAATTACCAATTAGAAAGAAGAGTTAATATTGATGAAGGAAAGGCAATACATAATCTGGGGGGAAGAGAGGTCACTGAGAGGAATTCAAGAATAAAGGACAACTAGGGTCACTATGAGTCAGAATCGACTTGACAGCAACAGGTGTTTGGATGTTAACTATTATAGTTTAGACATTCCTGCAGTAACAGTATTAACAAACAGTAATTTACGAATGGACAAATAGGTAGATAGATATGTCAAGTGGTGTGGGAGGATGTACGGGAACATACTCACTGGCCCCATAGGTTTGATGGTGGTTATTTCTACATACATGACTGTAGGTTAGGCTCATATAGAGTGCACAAAGGGTATAGTGAGGGATACCTCTTAGACATAAACACCTCGTAGGATGAAGTTCCTAGGCTAGAAGACAAAGGACTATAGAGTCGGGGGACATCTACTTCAATTGGCACAACATAGTGCATAAAGACAATGTTCTACATCCTACTTAGGTGAGTAGTGTCTGGGGTCTTAAAAGCTTAAGAGCAGCCATCTAAAATACAACTATTTGTCTCTTCCAGTCTGGAGCTAGGGAGAGTGAAAGAGATCAAAGACTCAAGGGAGCAATTAGTCTAAAGGACTAATGGACCACAAGAACTACAGCTTTTGTGACCTGGAGACCAGAACTAGATCGTTCCTGACTACCACTACCAATTGCTCTGTCTGGGATTACAACATAGGGTCCTGGACAGAGCCAGAGAAAATTGTAGAAAAAAAAAAAAATCAAATTCACAAAAAAAAACCAGGCTTGCTGTTCTGACAGATGGAAGGAACCTCTGAGACTATGGTCCTCTGACCAGGAAAGGAAGGCATTCTGGGAGACAAACTCCAAGCCAGACAATAGGCAAGCACAAAAGATAAACAATAACACCTGAGAGGAACATACTCCTTAGAACAATTAATTATACAAGATCAAAAGGGCATTATCTGCCCAAAAGCAAAGATGATAAGGCAGGAAGCAGTAGAAAATCATGACGAAAGGAAATGGAAAACCAGGGCAGAAATGAAGAGAGTGCTGGCACATTACAGGGAATGAAACCAAGGTCATGAAACACTTATGTTCAGACTATCAAATTGGCAACTAATTTGCTCTGTAAACTTTCACCTAAAGCACAAGAAAAAAAAATATATATGCAGTTTTCTAAAACTGCACTATCTGCACGTTGTGGCCTAAATCGAAACCTTTTGCAATAAGATAAAGGCAAAGTAATAAGATGTCACTTAATTCATTCTACTTGTCACCAAACTACTAGAGATTAATATTATTAAAGAAGTAAAAAGTCAAGTAAATTTTGCTATAGCAAAAATTATCCTTGAAAAATTAGAACAAATCTTGAAAAATGATTAACATTAAATTTAAAAATGTATTTTTAAATTTTATACTTTTTTCAAATCATTTAAAATTTAATAGTGATGTCACATTATGTTTCAGAGACAGTTTTACTCCTCTAAACACAGTAACTATACCACCCAACCATGTGACTGTTCTAGACAACAAAATATGGGTTGACTATTTGCACTGCTTTATGCTTGGCACATAAACACCTTCCTTGTCTATTGGCTTGATACAACCAAATACACTCATATTGGAAGCAACTTCTTGGAGATGTTCAAACCCTTTCCAAGTCCTTGAATCAAGAGTTGGAAGGGAGTGTTTTGTCAATCGGGTATATCCACTTGGTGTGACTCAGAAGTAAACTTCTTTATAAATAAATAAAAGCAGCTATTATCAACAGTTATTATAAAATTTAGTGTTTTGTGTTTTAAAGTGTTTAGAGCTTTTTATTTTGGGTGTTAAAAACTAAATGCTAAATAATATATAGATAATTTCAAAACTGAGTGTAAAATAACAATGACAGGAAGTATTTTCAAACATTGTAAGAACAATTATAACAACTTATTTTATTAACAAAATCCATTGATATTTGTTAATAAGATTATATAATGTGTTGATGTAGTAGAAGAGAAAGACCAGAAAAATTAGTCAAAATTAATGGGTTTCAATTCTTGACGTTCTCAATTTATACAATTTTATGTAAATTACTTATATTTTTCAGGTTGTAATTTCTTTTCAATAAAATGGGAATAATAAGCCTTTTTAATACAGTTATAATGAGAATAAAATGAAATATATCCATAGTCTAGTGCAGTGTATAGTTATTAATAGATACTATGTAAGTTTTAGTCCCTACTAATTCTAAATAATTAAGGAAAAATGATAGAAAGTAAGATAAAATGTATGTATTTTAAAAGTTTAAGAAACTAAATTTTTATACAATAATAAAATTATTTTTTAGCACCAAAAACCAAACCCATTGCAGTTGAGTTGATTCTGACTCATAGCAACCCTATAGGACAGAGAAGAACTGCCCCATAGGGTTTCCAAGGAGCAGCTGGTGGATTCAAACTGCTGACCTTTTGGTTAGCATCTGAGCTCTTAACCACTGAGCTCAGAAATATATGTAAGGCTATACACTCCACTGAGGTAATTGTTAATAAATCAATCCAGCCCTGTTTTATTTTAGAAACTTTCATAAAACATCAAAAACTACAATTCTATTTTAGAATTTAAACTATACTGTTCCTAATAAATGTTTATTATGATGATGAATGCTCTTCACATATTTTCTGAATATGATGACTTCAATTTTACTTTTTAAATTATGATCTTTATAATTTTAAAATAATTATGGTGACTTTTCCCTCAAGATGATACATAGGTTATTCAGCATCTCCATTCTCTCACAAGAATTTAAGAAAAAAAAGAAGGAAACAAAATAGCACAAACATTGTAGTGGAACTGATGGACATGAAACTCTAGCAACCGGTCAAATTTACACAACAACCACTAATGGCAAAGATGAAGAAACAGAAGATTTTTACCAACTTCTACAGTCTGAAATTGATCAAACATTCAATCAAGATGAATTGATAATTACTGGTGATTGGAATGTGAAAGTTGGAAACAAAGAAGAATAGGTCATTGGAAAATATGCCTGTCTTAGACTGGGTTCTCTAGAGAAGCAAAGCCAGTAGAGTGTACAAATATGTATCAGAAAAGCATATAAATATACATAGGGAGAGATTTCTGTCAAGAAAATGGCTCACATGGTTGTAGAGCCTGGAACATCCAAAGTCTGTGGGTCAGGATAAAGGCTCCTCCTGATCCACAAAGCTGCAGGGGCTGGTAAACCCAAGATAGGCATGTCAGAGAGCAGGGCTCTTGCTCACAGGCTGGGAAGATCGTCGAACCCCAAGATCGGCAGGCAAGACCTCAGGTAGGCTGCTAGCTCAAGTTCCAAGAACCGGAAGCCAGCCAAACAGGATCCAGATGCAGAATCAGAGCAAACAAAAGCCCATGAGCCCTGCCAGAATGTTCACTTATATTCGGTGTAGGCCACAAGCCCAAAGAAACTCCCTTTCAATTGATTGGCTACTCATAGCAGATCCTATCATAGAGGTGGTCACATTACATCAAATCTCATCATGGAAGTGATCACAACATTACAAGACTCCCAAACTACATTATAACTGCCAAACCATTGAGAATTATGACCCAACCAAGTTGATACACAACCTTAAACATCACAATGGCCTTGGTGGTAAAAAAGACTCCAGAGATCTCATAATAGAATTTTGCAAGACCAACTACTTCTTCATTGTAAATAACTTCAACAACATAACCCAGATGAAATACAAACGAATCAAATCGACTACATCTGTGGAAACAGACAATGGAAAAGCTCTATATCATAGGTCAGAACAAGGACGGGGACCAACTACAGAATGGACCATCAATTACTCATATACAACTTCAAGTTGAAGCTGAAAAAATTTAGAGGAAGTCCATGAAAGTCCAAATACAACCTTGAGTATATCCCATCTGAATTTAGACAGAATCTCAGGAATAGATTTGATGCATTGAACACTAATGACTAAAGACCAGATGAGTTGTGGGATGACGTCAATGACATCACATATGAAGAAAGCAAAAGGTCATAAAAAGACAGGAAAGAAAGAAAAGACCAAAATGCATGTCAGAAGAGACTCTGAAACTTTCTCTTGAATGTATAGTAGCTAAAGTGAATGGAAGAAATGAAGAAGTAAAAGAGCTGAACAGAAGGTTTCAAAGGGAAGCTTGAGAAGACAAAGTAAAGGATTTTAATGAAATGTGCAAAGACCTGGAATTAGAAAACCAAAAGGGAAGAACAAGCTGTACATTTCTCAAGATGAAAGAACTGAAGAAAAATTCAAACTTCAGGTTTCAATCTTGAAGGATTCAATAGGCATGATATTGAACAACACAGGAAGCATCAAAAGAAGATGTAAGGAATACACAGAGTAGCTGTATCAAAAAGAATTGGTCGACATTCAACTATTGCAGGAGTTAGCATATGATTGAGAACCTGTGGTACTGAAGGAAGAAAACCAAGCTGTACTGAAGGCTTTGGTGAAAAACAAAGCCCCAGGAACTGATGGAATACTATTTGAGATGTTTTAACAAATGGATACAATGCTGGAAGTGCTCACTCGTCTATACCAAGAAATTTGGAAGAGAGCTACCCGGCCAACTGTCTGGAAGAGTTCCACACTTGTGCCCATTCCAAAGAAAGGTGATTCAACAGAATGTGTAAATTATAGAACAATGTCTTTACTATCACACACAAATAAAATTTTGCTGAAGATCATTCAAAAGCTGTTGAAGCAGTGCATTAACAGGGATCTTCCAGAAGTTCAAGCTGGATGCAGAAGACTTTGAACAAGGGATATCATTGCAGATGTCAGATGGACCTTGGCTGAAATCAGAGAATACCAGAAAGATGTTTATCTGTGTTTTATTCACTATGGAAAGTGTTCTTAACATAACATAACAAATTATGAAGAATGGAAATTCTAGAACACTTAATTGTGCTCATGAGGAACATGTACATAGACCAAGAAGCAGTCGTTCAAACAGAATAAGGGGATAATGTGTAACTTAAATTCAAGAAAGTTGTCTGATCAGGGTTGTATCATTTCACCATACTTATTCAATCTGTATCCTGGGCACATAATCTGAGAAGCTGTACTATGTGAAGAGGAACGGGGCATCAGGATTGGAGGAAGACTCATTAACAACCTGCAACATGCAAATGACACAACCTTGCTTGCTCAAAGTGAAGAGTACTGAAGCACCTACTGATGAAGATCAAAGACTATAGCCTTCAGTGTAGATTACACCTCAACATAAAGAAAAACGAAAATCCTCACGTTGGACCAATAAGCAACATCGTGATAAACAGAGAAAAGATTGAATTTGTCAAGGATTTCATTTTACTTGGATCTGCAATCAACGCCCCTGGAGGCAGCATTCAAGAAACCAAATGACGTATTGAGTTGGGCAAATGTGCTGCAAAAGACCTCTTTAAAGTGTTAAAATGCAAAGATATCACTTTTAGGACTAAGATACACCTGACCCAAGCCATTGTGTTTTCAATAATCATATGCATGCAAAAGCTGGACAGTGAATCAGAAGATCAAAGAATTGATGCCTCTGAATTACGGTGTTGGTGAATAATATTGAATATATTATGGACTGCCAGAAGAACAAACAAATCTGTCTTGAAAGAAGTACAGCTAGAATGCTCCTTAGAAACAAGGGTGGCAAGACTTCATCTCACATGCTTTGGACATGTTATCAGCAGAGCCCATTCCCTGGAGGAAGACACCATGCTTGATAAAATAGAGGATCAGCAAAAAAGAGGAAGACCCTCAATGAGATGGATTGACACAGAGGCTGTAACAATGGGCTCAAACATATCTATTATTGTGAGGATAACACAGAACAAGGCAACAATTCATTCTGTTATACATGGAGTCACTATGAGTTGTAACCAGCTTGATGACACCTAACAACAACAACATACCAAATTAGAAACATTCAGGGACTCAACATGGCCAGTTTTCCCTGGAATGTGTGGTGAGCGCAGGGGCTTCTCAGAGGTCCAGGGAGCTATGCTGAAATGTTCTGTAAGGAAGAGTAAATATCCTGAAGTCTATTAATGTGTTCAGACATAATACCCATCTCTTTCTTAAGGTATTTTTCAGATTTTTAAGCAACATGGTGTAGGAGGCTAGAGAAGTGGACTGGATAATCTGGAAGCCAGAGCTGGATCTCCACCAGCCTTTCATTTTTGAGGAGCACTAGGGTTTTAATCAAAATCCAAGAAGTCTTACCTCTTGGGAATGGGGAAAAACACATGTGGCCTATGCCTTATATAAATTGCAACCAATATCTGCCCCTAATTAATTCCTGATTGGAGTAAGGTGATCAACACCTCATTCTATCTGTTTAATAGAGAAAGCGGGCATATTGTCTAGAGTCTCTGAAGTTCTTTTATACATTATCTTTGGCATAAAATCAAAGGTACTAGACAATTTTGGAGCATAAAAAACAAGGTCAAAAAATCAGAAAAGAAATCAATAGAAAGAGACCAATTTATGATCAAGTTAGTGGTGTTGCCAGGTAAAAAGATTCTTAAAATTATGATAAATAGATTTAAAAAATAGAGTAAATTATAAATAGAAATTAAGAAATAGTAGAGAATTTCAAATTAGAATTGAAATGTATTTTAATAATATCAAATAATATGCTTTAACTAAAAATTTAAATTACTAAATTTTAAGAACTCTGTGAAAAAGTTTAACAGCTTGCAGGACATAGGAGATGATAGGATAAAAGAACTTGAAGGCAAGTCAATAGAAAATTTTCAAGCTGAGAATGAGGAATGGAAACAAAGTTGGGAATTGTAAAAAATTTATGGAGCCTAGTCTAAGAGTCCAACATATGTGAAATTCGAGTTGTAAAGGTACAGAAAAAAAGAGAATTACACAAAAATAAATAAATGAAGTAACAATGGCTGAGAATGTTCACACCTAGGAAAATTACAGTAAAACTGCTAAAAAAAAAGGTAAATAGAAATTATTCAAAGTAGACAGATAAGAAAGAAGAATTACCTTATCATTGTCTAGTAATGATAGGACTGACAGCTAACTTCACAACAGAAATGATGGAAGACATTAAACAATAGAATGACAACCCTAAAGTGCTGGCAGAGGTAAAAATAAGTCAATTTAAAACTCAATTTCAAGGAAAAAACTTTTCACAAAATAGAGGTAAAATAAAGTCATTTTAAAACAAATATCTGAATTTAATCATCACCAGATCTACAAGATAAAAATTCTAAAGGAAGTTCTGTAGACTGAAAAGTAATCACTCCAGACTTCAGTAAGAAATTGCAGAAAGGAATGAGGAAAATTGGGAAAAATTAATATATGGGAATGTATAGGACTGAATATTTAAAATAACGATAAGGCTAATATTTTCTGGGGTTTATTACAATTATATGAGAAATTAAATATATGACTACAATAGCACAGGAGGAAGGGTTAAGTTAAAATCATTGTATGGTTCAGTAATTATTGAAAGTCTTGAATTAAGGCGGCTTGGCACATATTACATACTCAGTTACATTTATTTAGTTAATTGCAAACTTGTTATTTTGAGTCATACTTAAGAGAATTATTTTCAAGTTTAGGGATAATTTCTATCAAATAACTTACACATGATAAAAGTATATTATTCTAAGCAAATGATCTTTGTCCCAAATCATAGATTAATTAGAAAATTTATTTTACATTTTAAACATATAAGAAAGCATTATAAAGTCACTTTTTTTAGTCTCAGGTTTGGCTAATGCTTCAAGATATAGACACCTTGTTCTTTTTTTTAATTTTTTTTATTGTACTTCAGGTTAAGGTTTACACAACAGTTTCTCATTAAACAGTAGTACACATATTGTTTTATGACATTGGTTAACAACCCCTCTACATGTCAACGCTCTCCCTTCTCTACCTCTTTTTTTTTTTGATGAAAATATACATAGTCTAAGATACACCATTTCGAAAATTTCCACATGCACTGTTCAGTGACATCAACTACGTTCTTCTAATTGTGCTGTTATTCTCACTTTAGATGAAGGTTTACAGATCAAAATAGTTTCTCATTAAACAGTTAGTACACATTTGCCCTATGACAATGGTTAACAACCTCACAACACATCAACACTGTCCTTACTCAACCTTGGGTTCCCTATCAACAGTTTTCCTGGCCCCTTCTGCCTTCTAGTCCTTGTCCCTGGACTGCTGTGCCTCATTAGTCCCATTTGGTTTTATGGGGCTGTCCAATCCCCGGCTGAACAGTGTACCTCAGAAGTGACTTCACCAACTGAGCTAAAAGGGCGTCTGGGGGCCATACTCTCGGGGTTTCTCCAGTCTCCTTTAGGCCAGTAAATCTGGTCTTTATTTTGTGAGTTAGAATTTTGTTCTACATCCTTCTCCAGCTCTGTCCAGAACCCTCTGTTGTGATCCTGGTCAGTGCAGTCAGTGGTGGTAGCTGGGCACCATCTAGCTGTACTGGACTCAGTCCGATGGAGGCCTTGGTAGCTGTGGTCCATTAGTCCTTTGGATTAATCTTTTCCTTGTATCCTGTTCTCTTCATTCTCCCTTGCTCCCTAAGGGATGAGACCAGTGGAGTATCTTAGATGGCTGCTCACAAGCTTTTAAGACCCCAGACGCTACTCACCAGGGTAGAATAGACACCTTATTCTAAGGAGATTCTAAAACCACCAAAATAAGGAAATAAAACCAGTTTTTCACTTTTAGTCTAAGACAGAAAGGTAAAGTCTGAGGTAAGAAGAGAGAGGTGTGTATCTTCTATTCTTCCATGTATGTAAGGGGAAGGAATGGGGAATCCCATCAATGCACCTCAGATCTAGGGAAAGGGGCTGTGATTAATCCACTTCTGAAAGAATTCATCTGGCTAATAACATAAATGGATTTTTAACTTATACGTGAGACAAGACCAACAAGATCCCCTGATAGTGGAGTTAGGAGAGATGTGTTAGAACCTTTCATTCTGTTCTCATAAAAGTAGCTGGGGCAAAATATGTGTGAGAGGGCTTTGTAGACCAACAGGACACATACAGACCTCTTGCAAAAGAGAGTTGGATAAGGTTATCTCAGATCCTGTCCAAGAGGTCCACCATTCTTGTGTAGAACCACAGGACCTCAAGGAATGGGAAAGAAGTCCAACAATATGTGTTTACCGAATCCATTTCATTTTCCTCCTGGACACGGAGAA
This sequence comes from Trichechus manatus latirostris, assembly GCF_000243295.1. Classification (NCBI taxonomy): domain Eukaryota; kingdom Metazoa; phylum Chordata; class Mammalia; order Sirenia; family Trichechidae; genus Trichechus; species Trichechus manatus. Next base: position 47,620 of record NW_004444105.1, read on the forward strand.
TGACACTTCCTTTACTTCTTTGAAATTATGTAAGGGTTTTTGACTAGGTTCTAGTCAATGGAAGGTGGCAGAAATAATAACATGTTACTTTAATACCTGGCCTATAAAGTCTCCCACAATGGATTCTCTAACTCCATCCCCCCCTTCCCATCTTGAAAGTCAGATGTTGGAGTGGTGTTCTCACACAGGAGCCTGGGTCCTTGAAAGAGTGTTGTGTAGAGCAGAGCCCTTATAGTTTGATTTTCATGCAATAGACCAAAGTAATTGTGTGTGCCTGTGTGTGTGTATATGAGAGAGAAGATGTTAGTGAGAATTAGGGTTTTTTTTTTACATAAGATAACATGGCTGACAAATAGTCATAAACAACCGGCTAGATAAGAGGACATCCACATCTACCTAGGGTATTGTAAGTGAGGGAATCCTTGTGCTGGTGGTGAAGGAGGTGGTTGAACTCTGAAAAGTCCATGAAAGCGTACTAAGTGAGAATGTGTCCATTTTTAATATCTTTCAGGCCCAGAGAGCCTGGTGTCAGCTCATCAACAATACAGTGTGAGAAAGAATTGGTTTCTTCACTCAATCACACCTTTTTTTTTTAAAGCTCTTAGAGGCTTACCTTCAACAAAGTTAACTTCGTTTGTCTAAGAGGTACGACTTTAAAATGAAGTTTAAAGTTATTATCATTCACTAGATGTGTTTTTTACTGCTTGGAAAAACTTTTATTACTAGGAAGAAACAAGAAATCATGGAACTTTCCCTAAATTTCATCCAGAGGCAAAGGAAGAATTAGTTCTGGGAAATATACATAGAGACAAAAATAAAGTTGCCTTATAATTTCATTGCATGAGTTGTAATTGTTTAGTACAGTAATTAACAGTATTTTTTTTTGTTTTTCTTTCCAAATATAATAAGAATTACATTCTTTGGTTGAATTATTCATAAAGTTTGAAAAAATTGTTCAGTTATACAATGTAAGAAAAAATATATTTTTCCTTTTATTTAAAACCCCTAAAACAAATGTAGATTCATTACACAGAATATTTTTCATTGATATCGTACTGATTGCATTTTTTTTGCATTTTGTTTTTCTTTATTGTTGTAGTTAAATGAAGTTTACATTTCAAGTTAGTCTTCCATACAAAATTTTATACATAACTTGTTATGTGACCCTAATTGCTCACTCCATTTTGCGACAGCACACTCCTCCTTTCTGCCCCTGATTCCCCATGTCCATTCAGCCAGCTCCTAACCCTCTCTGCCTTCCCATCTCACCTCTGGACAGAAGCTGACCCTTTGGTCTCTTGTGTCTACTTGACTAAGAGAGACACTCTTCACGAGAATCACTTTATGTCCCACAGTCCAGTCCCATCCCTGTCTGAAGAGTTGGCCTCGGAAATTGTTTCAGTTTGGGCTGATAGAGGATCCAGGGGCCATGCTTTCCGGGGTACCTCCAGTCTCAGTCAGACCATTAAGTCTTGCCTTCTTACTAGAATTTGAGTTCTGCACCCCACTTTTCTCCTGCTCCATCAGGGACTCTCTATTATGTTCCCTGTCAGGGCAGTCATTGGTGGTAGCCGGGCACCATCTAGTTCTTCTGGTCTCAGGCTGATGAAGTCTCTGGTTTATGTGGCCCTTTCTATCTCTTGGGCTAAAACTTTCCTTGTGTCTTTGGTGTTCTTCCTTCTCCTTTACTCCAGGTGGTTGGGACCAATTGAAGCATCTTAGATGGCTGCTTGCAAGCTTTTAAGACCCCAAACGCCACTCACCAAAGTAGGATACAGAACATTTTCTTAATAAGCTTTGTTATGCCAATTGACCTAGATGTCCCCGGAAGGCATGGTCCTCAGACCCCTACTGCTGCCTCTCTGTCTACTCAAAGTATTTGATTGTATTCAGGAAACTTTTTAGCTTTGGTTTAGTCCAGTTGTGCTGACTTCCCCTATAGTGTGTGCAGTCCTTCTCATCCCCTAAGATGACTCTTATCTATTATCTAGTTAGTGAATAACACTCATCCTCCCTCCCCACCCCTGTAACCATTAAAGAATGTTTTCTTCTGTGTTTAAACCTTTTCTTGAGTTCTTATAATAGTGGTCTTATACAGTATTTGTCCTTCTGTGACTGACTAAATTTACTCAGCAGAAGAAGTTCCAGCTTCCACCATGTTGTACAATGTTTCACAGCTTCATCGTTTTTCTTTATCGTTGTGTAATATTCCATTGTGTGGATATACCATAATTTGTTTATCTGTTCCTCCGTTGATGGGCATCTAGGTTGTTTCCATCTTTTTGTTATTGTGAACAGTGCTGCAATAAAAATGGGTGTGCATATATCTATTCGTGTGACGGCTCTTATTTCTCTAAGATATATTCCAAGGAGCGGGATAGCTGGATCTTAAGGTACTTCTATTTCTAGCTTTCTAAGGAAGTGCCAAATCGATTTCCAAAGTGGTTGTACCATTTTACATTCCCACCAACAGTGTATAAGTGTTCTGGTCTCTCCACAACCCCTCCAGCATTTATTATTTTGTGTTTTTTGGATTAATGCTAGACTTGTTGGGGTGAGATGATATCTCAATGTAGTTTTGATCTGAATTTCTCTAATGGCTAATGATCGTGAGCTTTTCTTCATGTGTCTCTTAGCCACCTGAATATCTCGTTCAGTGAAGTGCCTGTTCATATCCTTTGCCCATTTTTAAATTGGGTTATTTGTCTTTTTGTTGATGAGGTTTTACAGTATCTTGTAGATTTTAAAGATTAGACGCTGACCGGATTTGTCGTAGCCAAAAATTTTTTCCCAGTCTGTAGGTTGTCTTTTCACTCTTTTGGTGAAGTCTTTGGATGAGCATAAGTGTTTGATTTTTAGGAGCTCCCATGTATCTAGTCTCTCTTCTGGTGCTTGTGCATTGTTACTTATGGTTTGTATTGTGTTTATGCCATGTATTAGGGCTCCTAGCGTTGTCCCTATTTTTTCTTCCATGATCTTTATAGTTTTCGATTTATATTTAAGTTTTCGATCCATTTTGAGTTAGTTTTTGTACACGGTGTGAGGTATGGGTCTTGTTTCAATTTTTTTTAGATGGATATCCAGTTATGCCAGCACCATTTGTTAAAGAGACTGTCTTTTCCCCAGTTAATGGACTTTGGGCCTTTGTCAAATACTAGCTGCTCATAGGTGGATGAGCTTATATCTGGATTCTCAACTCTGTTCCATTGGTCTATGTATCTGTTGTTGTACCAGTACCAGGCTGTTTTAACTACCATGGCAATATAATAGGTCATAAAATCAGGTAAAGGCCTCCCACTTTGTTCTTCTTCTTGAGTAATGCTTTATTTATTCAGGGCCTCTTCCCTTTCCATATGAAGTTGGTGATCTGTTTCTCCATCTCATTAAAAAATACTGGTGGAATTTGGATCGGGATTGCTTTGTAGACTGCTTTGGGTAGAACTGACATTTTCATTATGTTGAGTCTACCTACCCGTGAGCAAGGTATATTTTTCCACTTATGCAGGTTTCTTTTAGTTTCTTGCAGTATTATTTCCTTCCTTTCCCTTGCAGTAGTGTCTTGTAGTTTTCTCTGTATTGATCTTTTACGTCTCTGGTTAGATTCATTCCTAAGTATTTGATCTTCTTGGGGGCTATTGTAAATGGTATTGATTTGGTAACTTCCTCTTCAAAGTTCTCTTTGTTGGTGTAAAGGAATCCAATTGATTTTTATATGTTTTTCTTGTATCCTGAAACTTTGCTGAAATCTTCTATTAGTTCCAGTAGTTTTCTTGTGGATTCTTTGGGGTTTTCTGTGTCTAAGATCACGTCATCTGCAAACAGAGATACTTTGACTTCTTCCTTACCTATTTGGATGCCCTTTATTTCTTTTTCTAGCCTAATGGCTGTGGCTAAGACTTCCAGCACAATGTTGAATAAGAGTGATGATAGAGGGCATACTTGTCTGGTTCCTGTTCTCAAGGGGAATGCTTTCAAAGTCTCTCCATTTAGGATGAAGTTGGCTGTTGGCTTTGTATAAATGCCCTTAATTATACTGAGAAATTTCCCTTCTATTCTTATTTTCTTGAGAGTTTTTATCATGAATGGGTGTTGGACTTTGAAGAATGCCTTTTCTGAATCAATTGATAAGATCATGTGGTTCTTGTCGTCTGTTTTATTTATGTGATGGATTAAATTGATTGTTTTTTCTAAGGTTGAACCATCCCTGCATACCTGGTATAAATCCTATTTGGTCATAGTGAATTATTTTTTTGATATGTTGCTGAATTCTATTGGCTAGAATTTTGTTGAGATTTTTTATGTCAATGTTCATGAGGGAGATTGGAGTGTAATTTTCTCTTTTTGTGATGTCTTTAGCTTGTTTTGGTATCATGGTTATGCTGTCTTCAGAGAATGAGTTTGGCAGAATGCCATCCTTTTCTATGCTCTGAAATACCTTTAGAAGAAGTGGTGTTAACTCTTCTCTGAAAGTTTGGTGGAATTCTCCAGTGATGCCATGAGGGCCAGGGCTTTTTTTTGGTGGGAGTTTTTAAATAACCTTTTCAATCTCTTCTTTTGTTATGGGTTTATTTAGTTGTTCTACCTCCCTTTGTGTTAATTTAGGTAGGTAGTGAGTTTTTAGAAACTTGTCCATTTCCTCTAGGTTTTCAAATTTGTTAGAGTACAATTTTTCATAGTAATCTGTTATGATTCTTTTAATTTCAGTTGGGTCTGTTGTGATATCACCCATCTCATTTCTTATACTAGTTATCTGCTTCCTCTCCTGTTTTTCTTTTGTCAGTTTGGCCAATGGTTTATCAATTTTGTTGATCTTTTCAAAGAACCAGCTTTTGAACTTGTTAACTCTTTCAGTTGTTTTCCTATTCTCTATTTCACTTAATTCTGCTCAAATTTTTATTATTTCCTTCCTTCTAGCACCTGGGGGCTTCTTTTGCTGCTCTGTTTCTACTTGTTGTAGGGTTAATGTTTTGATTATGGCCCCCTTTCTTCTTTTTGGATGTGCGCATTTATTGCTATAAACTGACCTCTGAACACTGCTTTTGCTGTGTCCCAAAGGTTCTGGTGGGATGTGTTTTCATTCTCGTTTGATTCTATGAATTTCTTTATTCCCTCCTTAATTTATTCTGTAACCCAGTAGTTTTTGAGCAAGGTGTTGTTCAGTTCCCATGTGTTTGTTTTTTTTCCTTGCTTTTTGTGTTGTTGATTTCCACTTTTATGGCTTTATGGTCAGAAAAGATGCTTTGTAATATTTTGATGTTTTGAATTCTGTTAAGGCTTGCTTTATGGCCTAATATGTGGTCTATTCTGGAGAATGTTCCATGTGTATTGGAAAACAAAGTATACTTCATTGCTGTTGGGTGCAGTGTTCAGTATATTTCTATGATATCAAGTTGGTTGATTGTAGTATTTAGCTCTTCCATGTCTTTGTTGAGCTTCTTTCTGGATGTTCTGTCCTTCACTGAAAGTGGCGTGTTGAAGTCTCCTACTACTATTGTGGAGCTGTCCGTCTCTTTTTTCAGTGCTGTTAGAGTTTGTTTGATGTGTTTTGGAGCCCTGTCGTTGAGTGCGTAAATATTTATTATAGTTACGTCCCCCTGATGTGTGGACTCTTTAATCATTACACAGTGCCCTTCCTTATCCTTCGTGGTGGATTTTACTTTAAAGTCTATCTTGTCAGAGATTAATATTGCCACTCTTGATCTTTTTCAAGTATTGTTTGCTTGATATATTTTTTCCATCCTTTGAGTTTTAGCCTGTTTGTGTCTTTAAGTCTAAGGTGCGTCTTTTGTAGGCAGCATACAGACGGATCATGCTTTTTTATCCAATCTGCCACTCTCTGTCTCTTTATTTGTGCATTAAGTCCGTTTACATTCAGCGTAATTGTTGGTAGGTATGAGTTTAGTGCTGTTCTCCTAATATCTCTTTTTGTGTGTTGTTCACAGTTTCTTTGTTCCCCTTAATTTTCTGTGCTGAGTCGTTTTTCTTTATGTATTTTTTTTCATCTTTTTCATTGTTGTAGATTTTGTGTTTGCTGGGTCTTTATATTTTTCTACTTTTTTATTTTGTTTTGTAGGATTGTTAGATTCCTTTGTGGTTACCTTAATATTTACCCCTATTTTTCTAAGTTTATACCAGTCTTGTATTTCTTTATATCTCCTTGACTTCCTCTCCCTCTGAAAAATCAATATTTGCATTTTTTAAGTCCCTCTTTTTTGTTTTAATGCTGTCCTTTTTTACATATTGATATCTCTGTTTCCCTATTTTCAATGTTTTAGCTTTGAAGTATTTTCAGCTTCCCAATCTGAGTCAATATCTGGTTGCTCCGTCCTGTGTTCTAGTCTTGCATTGTTATCTGATGTTATTGATTATCTAACCGTAGGACTCCCTTTAGTATTTCTTGTAATTTTGGTTTGTTTTTTGCAAATTCCCTAAACTTCTGTTTATCTGGAAATGCCCTAATTTCACCATCATACTTGAGAGACAGTTTTGCTGAATAAATAACTCTTTGCTTGCAGTTGTTTTCCTTCAAGAGTTTATATATGTCATCCCATTGCCTTCTTGCCTGCATGGTTTCTGCTGAGTAGTCCGAGATTATTCTAATTGACTCTCCTTTGTAGATAACTTCTCTTTTCTCCCTAGCCACTCTTAAAATTCTCTCTTTATCTTTGGTTTTGGTAAGTTTGATTATAATATGTCTTGGTGACTTTTTTGGGATCTACCTTATGTGGGGTTTGATGAGAATCTTGGATAGATGTCTTCTCATCTTTCATGATATGAGGGAAGTTTTCTGTCAACAAATCTTCAACAATTTTCTCTGTATTTTCTGTTATCCCCCCTGTTCTGGTACTCCAATCACTTGTAGTTTATTTCTCTTGATAGAGTCCCACATAACTCAGAGTTTCTTCATTCTTTTTAATTCTTTTATCTGATTTTTCCTCAGATAAGTTGGAGTCAAGTGCTTTATCTTCAATGTCACTAATTCTAACTTCTACTGCCTCAATTCTGCTCCTATGACTTTCTATTGAGTAGTCTAATTCTGAGATTTTATTATTAATCTTCTGGATTTATGATTGCTGTGTCTCTATGGATTCTTGCAGCCTATTAAATTTGCCATTATGTTCTTGAATAACTTTTTTAAGTTCCACTACTATTTTGTCTGTATGTTCCCTGGATGTTTCTGCATGATGTCGAATTTCCTTTCTAATTTCTAGAAGAGTTCTGTGTATTAATCTTTTGTATTCTGCCTCTGGTAATTACAAGAAGTTCTCTTCCTCCAGAGAATTTATTGATTATTTTGGGAGCTTGCTGAAGCCATCATGGACTGCCTCTTTATGTGATTTGGTATTGACTATTGTCTCCGAGCCATCAATAAGTTATTACAATTTTATTTTCTATTTGTTTAGTGAGTCTTAGCTTCTTGTTTTGTTTTGATATGTCCCAATAGGCTGCTCGTGTGCGCTAGTTTGACTATTGGTGCCTTTGAAGATCTAACGTCCTCACCAGGTAGTTAGTTCTGTAACTATGTATGTGCACACAGGAGTCCATTAAATTTTCCTATATGGGTTCAGCTCAGGTGTCCAGACTGTTGGTCACCAAGTGTGTTGTGCAAGCTCTCACCTACTGTCTTAAAGAGGCATGGGTGATTGGTGTAGGCGCCGGTATCTGGCTTCAGTAGGGGGTCACGAGGTAAGCCAGGCAGGGGGCTGATGGCTGTCCCTGAGAGTCTGTACGGAAAGCATGTCCCTATTCCCTAAGATGAGTAAGTATGTGAGTTTTGCAGCCAGACTATGAGCACCCCACTCTGTTGTCTGTTAAGACTCGAGGGCACCGCTTATTCTTGGACTCCTGTAGCAGGTGACTCCGTCACATAGGTGGAGCCACCAGTCCTCAAGCTTCTGGTGCAGATTGGTAAAGGTGCCTGCTTAAAGGGCAGGGCTGTGTTGAGGGTCACAAATCTGCCACTTCACAGCTGAAACAGTTGAAGTTAGACTTCAGATTGTCACTCTGTTGTATTGTGGTAGTGAGGGCTAACACTGTTGAGATGGGTCCCCACAAGTCTATATGGGGTATAAGTTGCCCAAAGTCTGTGGACCGTTTATGCTTGTGCCTAGCAAAGGAGCTGTGCTGACCCTAAGTTCCTGGCTTAGGGGAGCCGTAGCTTATTTTTTCCCTCTGCAAGGCCAGGAGAATGGGTCAGGGCACCTACTTTCAGGGATCTACTTCCAGTCCAGAGGACTGAGACTTTGGAAAGTTGGACTGGTGCAGAGCGGGAGGGAGGAGGTAAAATGGAGAGAGGTTTTTCCCAGTTGGGCTTTTTTTTTTTTAAGCCCCGTGAAAGGAAGGCCGCATGCATGTACTTATCTTTAGCCACTTGGGAGCTGCTTTTCACTGGTTCGGAGTGTCCAAGCAGAATGTCTGGTACTGGATCTCTCTCAATGTGGAAACTGCCTCCCGAGCGTGTGTACACAGCTGTTTGTCTGCTTCACTGCATACCTCGGAGCCAGTCAGGGATGAACAGCTAGAGCCGAGTCTGATCCGGCTCTTCTCTCTTCTTCAGAACCATCTCCCTCTTCCCCGGCCACTCAGTCTGATTCCTCAACTTTGCCTTGTTCAGGGGTCCTAGATGTTCATATACAATCAAATCTCTTGTGTTTCCAGGTCTTTGCTGTAAGATGGATGTAGGAAGCTGTCTGACTACTCTGCCATCTTGTCCCCCCTCTCCCCTGATATCATCTTGATTGTATTTAACCATGTTGTCTATGTGCTTGCATTGTCCCAGTCATATTGGGAAATAATGAGAACATCATCGCCTTTAAAATTTGAGAGATTGGGTTTTCCTTTGAAGTGGTAATGAAGACAAATATCAGTTATTTTTTGAAGTTTTTCATTGTAACTAGAGGATCTTAGTAAAGCTGAAAACTGTTCAAAACAGTAAAAATTTTATGAAGTGGAATTCCAGGTATTTTATTTCTTCAAATTCCTCTCATCTTCTCACAGCAATGGTGAAATCGTCATAGCACATCTCATGAGTAAGGACATTTATTTCTGTTTCTTTTTATTGTGTGCCTTCAGAGTTATTTTAGCAGGATGTTTTAAGATTAAGACTTTACTGCAATTACTGACATGTTAAAAAACAATAGAATTAGTTTTTAGGGACACCAAATACTTTGAAAAATGCAGGTTACAATGCACTCTTGTGTATTTAAAGCTTAGTATTTTTCTCTTTACTTCCTATTATTCATCTCTAAATGTTTATAATAACAATAGCTACCATTTATCAGGATCTTACTTTATGTCAGGAATAAGTTTAAGAGCTTTGCACACATAAAAGGCTGTTGTTCCAAGATTCAGAGAGATTAAGTAACTTTTCTAACAATGATGGAGCCAGAATTTGGATGGGACTCTGACTTCAAGACTTCTTCTAACTATTACTCAACTTTAACCTCATTTTACTGAATAAGTTTAAGAATTCTATGCCATCAATTAAGTAATTAATTTTAGATACTGAAAATATGATTTTAAGAGCTAGTAGATGGGCCATAGTATTTTAAGTTATGTAACAGACATGCAAAAATCCTACTTAAACTGTAATTCTGATGTATAGAGAAGACGAAGTTTCCTCCAGAGAGACTTTGTGTTGTGTATCAAGAACAAAAAGAAGGAATAAAAAAAAAAAAAAAAAAAAAAAAAAGCAACTTCACAGAGTTCTATCTGGAAAATTTAGTGGGATAAAAATAATCCACATTCTTGCTTTCAGAGATTTAGTTTCTCTTAAAAGAACTCCCATTTTCTTCTTCCTTCTCCTTATTTAGTAGCCATGACCTCCTAGTAGACAAGGGTGGTAGGATACCTGCTATGAATGACCTCATAGGATCTTGGATGTCCTGGGGTTCTTGGTAGAGGTGTTGTCTTCCTGCTCGCTCTTCACATTTACATCCTTTGTCCACCTTGATGTTGCTTGCCCTGCTGGCACCTTTGGCTCATGTTCAAAACAGGTACAAATCATAATCTGGTCTCACTCTGACTTTGCTATTGTTTTGTGGTGCTCCTGATGGGACAGTGGTTAAGATCTGGGCTGCTAACCAAAAGGTCGACAGTTCAAATCCACTAGCCGGTCTTTGGAAACCCTGGGGGCAGTTCTACTCTGTCCTATTGGGTCGCTATGTGTTGGAGTCGACTCTATGGAAATGGGTTTGTTTGTTTGTTTTGGTGATGCTCCTGGCTCACCAGCCTCTCCTTATTTTCTACAGGCTGAAGACCTCTGAATTTCTTCGTTGTCTGTCATCTGGCCTACTATCTGGTGGAGCACCCTCTTCCCCACCTGACTGGCCCAAGTAGCTCTCAGGTGTGCACCTAGCATGTCTTGGATACTCTCTCTGCATGACTGAAGTGAACTACCACTTTGAAATAGCTGGTCTCCAGGTTGCAGGTGAAGAGCTAGGGGGTTGAAAGTTATCCAGTGGGTTCCCTGGAGATAATACTTTTAGCAAGTTGCAAATGAGGGCTAGGATTACACAAGATTCCAATGCCCTTAATGTGACCCTCACCTACTTAACATATTGCCCTCCTCTCAGTCTTTGCATGTGTCATCATATTTCAGATTCTGAAGGGAAAATGCTATGCATTAATTATATAACTGTGTTTCTCAGTACATCCAATACAATAAGTACTTTCAGATGCTAATAATAGTAACACAATTTTTCTTTAAAGTTGTATATAGCTAAAGAATTATGCTTGGGCATCTCTATGTTTTTCCTTTCCTACAAACCACTTTCAGTTTTTCAATCGTGCCTCGTTATGGCGTTCCTGGGTGGCACAAACGGTTAAGAACTTGACTACTAGTTGAAAGGTTGGCAGTTTGAACCCACCCAGAGGCACCTTGGAAGACAGACCTGCCAATCTGCTCTCAAAAGGTCACAGCTGAAAAACCCTATGGAGCACAGTTCTACTTCGACACGTATGGAGTCATTAGTCAAAATTGACTCGATGGCAACAAAACAACAACCTCACACTACCTCTGCTTCAGCCAAAGTAAACCAGTAGAGCTGCTAGGCAGTATTATGTCTCTAATTGTTTAATGCAATGTTTATCAGCAACTTTTTTTTTTCCCTACTGCTGGCATCTGAATCAACTCTCTTGGCTCTTAGGATTTATGTTGTATTTCAGTACCACAGAGCTGAACCTTGAACCATTAAAATTATGACAAACATTGTTAGGTAAGAGGCATCGAATTTACCGTGTGAGGTTAATTGACCAATCTTGAGATTAAAGCCAGCCCTGCAGGGGATGGAGAAGCTTGAAAGAAAGGATGTTGATTTTCCTCTGGAAGAAGGTGGGCATGAAGCTGTATTACAAAGGGAATAGTGAGCCTTAAACCCTGCCGTAATAGTTGACCAGACATTATTAATTGTAGACACAGCTAACTTATGGTACTGAAGTGGGAAGTAAATATTACAGCCTTGGAAACCCTATGCGGTAGTTTTATTCTGTCCTATAGAGTCACTATGAGTTGGGATCTACTCAACAGCAATGGGTTTTTGGTTTTGGTTTGAATAAAGTGACTGAACTGGAGAATAAAGGAAAATGAAGATTATGAGGTAGAAGCAAGAAGTACTTCACAGATGACTTTGAATACAAGGCAGCAGAGTGTACAATTTTTTTAACTACCTTAAAAAAAGAAAAAGAAAGACTAAATAATTGGAAAACAGGTTCCAATGAGATTAGAGCACTGATACATATCATTTTAATAGAAACTACAATTCATTCTTTCCTTCATTCAATTCAGCTCAACTCTTTTTATAATTTTTGTTGAGCTACTGATAATCTGCTGCACATAATTCTGAGTGCTAGGAATAAAATATCGAAAAAGGCATATTTGATTCCTAGCCCCACAGAATGTATAATATAATAAGGAACAGAGAGAACTAGTGCAGCAATGACTTTATGATATTGAGAGAAATGCTGATGTAATCACACAGTGGTGAACTCCTGGCTTTATTTTTAGATGTTTGTTTCTTTCTGTGAATACTTTTTTTATCATACTTCTCCAATGTTTTTTCATGTAACTTCAAGTCATAAATAAACCTACTTTAACCAATTATTTAAACAACAAATTGGAATTAGATCTGGTTAAGCTTTTCTCAAACACTGCATTTAATTAGAAATAATTTCCCTTTGTGGTTTTTCAGATCCTCTTGCATAACACTTATTATTACGATGTCTTTTTGGGCTACAAATATTTGTTAGTTTATTCTAAGGCTAATGAATTAAATGCACTAATGAACAGTGAATTGCAAATTTACAACGTTTATATGGAATTGTATATTGAAATAAATTATTAAAGAAGATTCTAACATTATAAATTCATTTAATCTCCCTTCCACTAGCAGGTAATTTGGAAGATTGTCATTTTCAAAATAAATATAAACTGCTAAGGCGTTTGGTGGTCTCACTCTGTTAGAGTGAAATTCATTGTTTACTGGTTGAACACAATGTTTTAAAGACAATAAGACATTCTACAAAATAAATGTTTTAAAGGTAATAAAACATTCTAGAAAACAATGTTCATTGCCCTGCAATCTGAATATAGTCAACAGCAGCCGTGGTAGGAGAATATATTCCATTCAACCATGAAAAATTTTCCTCTTTGAGCTGAGTAGAGGAGCCATGATAACCTATTTTTCCCATAAATACACTTATACTCAACTTGTTTATTGTACTTTAGATGAAGGTTTACAGAACAAATAGTTTCTCATTAAACAGATAGTACACATATTGTTTTTTGACAATGGTTAACAACTCTACAACATGTCAACACTGTCCCGTCTCAACCTTGCAATCCCTATTACCAGCTTTCCTGTCCCCTCCTACCTTCTAGTCTTTCCTTGTCCCTGGGCTGTTGTGCCCTGTTAGTCTCATTTTGTTTTATGGGGCTGTCTAATCTTTGGCCAAACGGTGAACCTCGAGAGTGACTTCATTACTGAGCTAAAAGGGTGTCTGGGGGTCATACTCTCGGGGTTTCTCCAGTCTCTGTCAGGACAGTAAATCTGGTCTTTTTCTGTGAGTTAGAATTTTGTTCTACATTTTTCTCCAGCTCTGTGTGGGACCTTCTGTTGTGGTCCCACTCAGAGCAGTCAGTGGTGGTAGCCGGTACCATCCACTTGTACTGGACTCAATCTGGTGGACGCCGTGGTAGTTGTGGTCCATTAATCCTTTGGAATAATCTTTCCCTTGTATCTTGTTTTCTTCATTCCCCCTTGCTCCCAAAGGTGTGAGACCAGCGGAGTATCTTAGATGGCTGCTCACAGGCTTTTAAGACTCCAGATTCTACTCACCAAGGTACATTTTCTTTATAAACTGTGTTATGCCAATTGAGCTAGACGTTCCCCAGGACCACAGTCTCCACAGCTTTCCACCCAGCAATTCAGTCCCTCAGGAAGTTTGGATGCATCTATGGAGCTTCCATTACCTTGTCTTGTACAAGTTGTGCTGGCTTTCCCAGAATTGTGTACTGTCTTACCCTTCACTGAAGTTACCACTTATCTATTGTCTATTCACTTTTCTCCCCTCTCATCCCTCATAACCAACAAAGATTGTTTCTTTTTGGGTGTAAACTTTTTCATGACTTTTTACAGTAGAGGTCTTATCAATATTTGTCCTTTTGTGATTGACTTATTTCACTCAGCATAATGTTCTCCAGTTTGATCCATCTTATGAGATGCTTCACAAATTCATCATTGTTCT
>NW_004444105.1:61462-64963 GCF_000243295.1 Trichechus manatus latirostris
TGAACATAGGTGTGCATATGTCTATTCGTGTGATGACTCTTATTTCTCTAGGATATATTCCTAGGAGTGGGATTGCTGGATCGTATGGTATTTCTATTTCTAGCTTTCTAAGGAAGTGCCATATCATTTTCCAAAATGGTTGCATCATTATGCATTCCAACCAGCAGTGCATAAGAGATAAAAGTTCTGATCTCGACTGCCTGGCAACATGGTGCTATAGGCAGAAGCACCACACCGTCCCTTCACAGCAAAGATCTGAAAAACTAAGCCAAACAGAGAAAACAGCAATCCTGAAACCTTAAGCATCAAATGAAGAGATAAAGAACTCAGCCACGCACTGAGTGGAATAAGAAACTGACATAGAACAGAGAACAAACAGTGAGGAGAGATACATGCAGAGGCCCCTACCAGCGAAGGCAGCAAAGATCCGCCATCTTGGAGCTTCCAGCAGGAGACAGAACAACTGGTAACCAGCGATATACGCTTTCCCACCCCCCACCCTTCTTCACTCCCACTGGGCCTCCTCTGCTTCCTGTGGCCAGTCTCTTGGCTGGGAAGCACCACCTTCATTCTTGTGTCACTTGGATTCCACCAGCCCCCACTGGCTGGCTCCCTAAGTGCCATTTGTTGGCTGCTGGTGTTGCTTTTTTCCACTTCTTTAGATTTCTTCCTTACCTCTCACCACCTCTGCTTCTTTTCTCTCAAATATGTGGCTCTGTGCGCCATCTTTGCTTCTTCCTGAAAGGCTGTGAAACGCCTCTCAAATGTGAAACTGCTTCCTGGCCCATACTGCCACACTGGTGTGATCCTGGGCTTTTTGTTTGTTTGTTTGTTTTGAATTGTTTGTTTGTTTTCTTTTCTCAAATTGGGAGCCTGTTCTAGCCGGGCAGTACTGCATGGCTTGGGACCTACCCCCTCAGTTTGCATGGGTGCACACAGGGATCCCTGAGAGCACTTCTTTTTTCTTGTTTTTTTTTGGGGTCGGGCTTTTTTTTCTGTTTTTCTTTGAGGGTTTTTCTTGTTCTTTTGTTTGTTTGTTTTCCCTTTTTGTCCCTCTTCATTACTCAGTTTCTCCTCTCTCTATAATTTCCTTCTCTTCGTGTGTCCTGAATACCTGGCATTGAGTGACACTTATACACTTTCTAGCCAGGCAGTCCATCACAGCCCAAAATAAACTTCCCCAGACGTCGAAGCTGCACTGGGGGAATCCCTGGGAGTTTTTTTTTTTTTCCTTATTTTTATTTAACCATTTTTTTCTTTTCTTGGTTTTTCTTCTTTTTGTTTTCCTCCATTTAAAAGTCTCTCATCTCTCCACTCCAATGGAAAGCTCCCCTAGCACTCTTTTTTGTTTATTTGTATGTTTTTGGATCCCGTTCCTCTCTCTTCTCTCTCATACCCATCTTTGCTCCACACATCACTGTCTCCCCAATCCATCCTGCCTACCTGCACTGTGTTCTGAACATCACACCACCAAGCAGCCCAGGCACGGCCTACTGGAACCTGCCCTGCACTGATTACCAGCCTGCCCTGGTGGCTGTAGTAAGTGCCGTAAACAACTCACCCCAGCACTCCTCTTCAGATAGACCTACCCTGCTATTCCATATCTGAGTGAGTGACCTGCCAATTGGGGAAGGAGGTGAAAAGTATCGTGCCCAAAGATGAGCAAACAACAAAGAACACGCAGCCCACCTGTTCAGACATAGCCAAATAAAACAAAAAAGCAGGATGAAACAAACAAGTCTACAATCAATAAACTAGGAAAATAACTACTGAATGCCCCAAAGACAGCAGACAATACCAAAACGTTTACAAAAACAGGACAGGATTGTTCCAGCAAGCGTCCAAAATAAAACACCAGATGACTTTCCAGTAGAATAAAAAACACTAGAACTACCTGATAGGGAATTCAAATCTCTAATATTCAGAGCTATCCAAGAGTTGCAGCAAAAAGCAGACAAAAATGAGGAAAAAAAAGACAAATTCATGGAAAACACAGACAAAAAAATGAAAGAATTCAGGAAAATAATGCAGGAACAAAACACCAGAATAAATTCACAACTAGAAATCATACAAAAACAATAATTAGAAATCCAAAAGATAACAAAATTTCAGAAATGGGCGGTGTCATAGAAGGGCTGAGGAGCCAGTTTGAAACAGTGGAAAACAGGATCAGTGAAATTGAAGACAAACGCTTGGATACAACTCTGAGAAAAAATCAGAAAAAAGAACAAAGAAAAATGAAGAGACCCTGAGAATTATGTGGGATACAATCAAAAGCAAAAATCTGTGAGTGATCACAGTTCCAGAATGGGGGAGAAAACAGAAAGCACAGAGAGGCTCATTGAAGAACTGATGAGAGAAAACTTTCTCATTATCATGAAAGATGAAAAGCTGGCCATCCAAGAAGCTCAACGAACACCAAAGAGGATAGACCCCAAAAGAAAATCACCAAGGCATATGATAATCACATTCGCCAAAACCAAAGACAAAGAATCCTGAGATCAAAAAGTCACATACAAAGGAAAGACAATAAGACTAAGCTGAGATTATTTGGCAGAAACCATGGATGCAAGAAGGCAATGGGATGACATATATAAAAACTTGAAAGAAAAAATTGCCAGTGAAGAATACTATATCCTGCAAAACTCCCGTTCAAATATAATGGTGAAATTAGGTCATTTCTAGATAAATAAAAATTAAGGGACTATGTAAAAACCAAACCAAACTTACAAGAATTATTAAAGGGAATCCTTTGATCTGAGAACAAACAACCTCAGCTCACAGGTTGAATCTAGGACACAGGATTATACCAGCCAGATACTAATCTAGGAAATGAACTCTCAAGGAGTCTCCAAAACCAAAAGAAATACAACAGGGAATCATAGCAATTAATCTGTAAATGACAAGAACATCAAAACAATAAAAGAGGGAATAAATGGTGTAGGTATAGAACCTTCTAATGGAGAGGAAGGCAAGGCAATACCAAGTAATAATAGACTGCTTCAAACTTAGAAACATAAGGGTAAATTTCACGGGAGCCACAAAGAAAGTTAACAAACCTACTCTTCAAAATAAAGTGGAAAAACCTAGTCTCAGTTAAAACAAAGCTTGCAAAAACAAAAGAAATGAAAAAAAAATCCAAAAACAAAAGGAATTCAGCACAGTAGAGTAAGAAGAACAAAGAAAAAGTCAGCACCACAAAAAAAAGCACTACAAAATGACAGCAATAAACTCAAACCTATCAATAATTACACTGAATGTAAATTGCCTAAATACATCCATAAGGAGACGGAGAGTGACAGAATGGATAAAAAAGCAGGATCCATCAATACGCTGTCTACAAGAGACACCTTAGAAACAAAGATGTAAATTTATTAAAAATCAAAGGATGGAAAAAATATATCAAACAAATACCAAAAAAGAGCAGGAGTGGCAATACTAATCTCAGATAAAATAGACTTTAAAACAAAATCCACCATAAAAGACAAAGAAGGACACTAT
>NW_004444105.1:65063-136510 GCF_000243295.1 Trichechus manatus latirostris
AGGAGTGGCAATACTAATCTCAGATAAAATAGACTTTAAAACAAAATCCACCATAAAAGACAAAGAAGGACACTATAGAATGATTAAGGGGATGATCCATCATGAAGACATAACCATAATAAACATCTACCCACCCAATGACAGGGTTCCAAAATACATAAACTCTAACAGCACTGAAAAGAGAAATTGACAGTTCCACAATAATAGTAGGAGACTTCAACACACCACTCTCGGTAAAGGACAGAGCATCTAGAAAGAAAGTTAACAAAGATATAGAAGACCTAAAGGGCACAATCAGTCAACTTGACCTCATAGACTTATATAGAACCCTCCACCCTACAGCTGCAAATACATATTCTTTTCCAATGCACATGGAACATTGTCCAGAATAGACCAGATCTTAGGCCACAGGGCAATCCACAACAAGATCCAAAAAGATGAGATAATACAAAGTGTCTTCTCTGACCACAACATCATCAAGGTAGAAATTAACAACAGGAAGAACAAGGAAAAAAAAAATCAATTACATGGAAACTGAATAACACCCTGCTTACAAACCACTGGGTAATAGAAGAAATCAGAGAAGGAATAAAAAAATTCCTAGCTTCAAACAAGTTTGAAAACACATCATACCAAAACCCTTGGGAAACAGCAAAGGCAGTCCTCAGAGGACAATTTATAGCAATAGATGCACACATCAAAAAAGAAAAAAGGGACAAAATCAAAACGTTAACTACACAACTCAAACAAATAGAAAGAGAACAGCAGAAAGGCCCACAGCCACCAGAAGAAAGGAAATAATAAAGATCAGAGGAGAAATAAATGAAATAGAGAATAGAAAAACTGACTAGTTAGTATGAGGTATGAGATGGCAGAGTTTCTAAATTTCAATAGAAAAAATACAGAGATAACTGTAGGCTCTTTGGGGAAATATTAACCTTTACCAAGTCACTGTATTATATATAGATTACAGAATAGGGTAAATGTTAATTTAGTTATTTTGTCACTACATAATCTAGTTAAATAATATTATACACAGAGTAATTGAAAACAACCTTAAGGGGAAGCTCTTCTAACTTTTATAAGTTGTTAATGAGAAACATTAAGAACCCTGGGGATTAATATATAAGTCCATAATAAAATACAGAGTTATCTTCTAAATCCCTTCTTTATTTTTCTTTGTGAAGACCTGAGAAAAAAATTACTAGTAGTAAGAAAATGTAAATTGAAAGATTTCCTCATCTATAAAATGAAGATAATAGCACCTTCTTTGTAAGGTTATTGTGAGGATTAGAAAATAATGTTTGTAGAGCTCCTGTATACCACTGGGTAAAATAGATGCTCAGTACATGGCAGCTCACAATAATATTTTAGGTGGTTAAAACTGGAATGAGGAAGCAAAAGCATGAAAAGTTTAAGAAATGCATTTATTGTCACAAGGTTACATAGAAATAGAACCTGGCCTTGAACCCAAGTTTATTCACTTCTACTATGTTTTCTTTTTAAACACACCACTAAAAATATAATGGTAATTTGTGAAAAATAGAATTATGGAAAAATTTTTTGATAATATGAATGGATCTGTTAAAATACTAAATAATCATTATTCTTAGCTATGAACAAAAGTATAGTATTTTCACATTGTGATCCACTAATGATGATAACTGATAAAAGTAAAAACAAATTTGAATTCCAAAATACTTCTGTTTTGTACAAATAGTTGGCTTTGTTGAAATTGCTGAGAAGCAATAATGTAGGTTAAGGGGAAATGGAGGTCCACTGCTGTATTACTTTTCTGTTGGTACATAATAAATGACCACAAGTAGCACTTAACACAACCCATTTACTATCTCACCCCGTCCAGGGGTCAGGAATCTTACCCGGGTAATCTGCTCAGGGTCTCACAAGCTGCAATCAAGTTGCTGCCCCAATTGCATTCTTATCTAGAGGCTTGACTGGGGAAGAATCCATTCCTATACTTAATGAATTAAATTCATTTCCTTGCAGCTAGATGACTACAGGACCCAGTTTTTGTGGGCAGCTGGCTAGAAGTCACCATCCATTTCTAGAGTCTTCTACAATTCCCAGAGGCCACCTGCAGTTACCTGCTATGTGGGAATCTCCAACATTGTCATTTACTTCATCAAGACACCCAAGAAAGTCTCTATCTCCAGTTTGTGAAAACAGAATGTTATGGCTAGGAAGCCACGGTGGAGGAGTAAAAAGCTCCATGTTCTGGTCTTCCCACAGAAAAACAAATAAATAAAAACAAGCAGAAAGAACTAGCCTTGTTGGAACTCTGGGGAACAGTTAGGAGATTACAGCTGCCAGGCGAAGATTTGGAGAATGATAGGAAGATAGCAATGATAGGAGGACTTAGACTTAAACTTGGTACTGGCTTGGGCACCAGCCCTGTCTCATCCCTGTTTCAGAATCTTGGTCCCTGGCTCCAGAGTGAGCAGACATCTTTGTTGATGAAATATGGTGTTTGCCTATTTGTTTCAGTCCAGTCAAGTGACTCCCTAAAGGACTAAACAAAGTTTTTGTCTCTATTTCATCCATCTTGGATGTCAATCAGGGTGGAGGGGAGGCAGGCACAGCCTGAGTGGGGTGAACTGAGGAACCAGTGGCAGTCTGAGGCTAAGGAGGGCTATTGAGACACCAGAGTCAAAACGCCTCAAGAGAATTTCCTTGGAAAATAGGGGCATTTAAAGACACCTGAGTGTGTACAATTCAGAGAACTACATGTATGCTGCCCAGGTTGAAAACGATAACTCAAACATACGTATATACACCAATGTTCATTGCAGCATTATTCACAATAGCTAAAAGGTGGAAACAACCCAAGTTTCTATCAACAAGTGAATGGATGATAAAATGTGGTATACCCATACAATGGAATATTATTCAGCCATAAAGAGAAATGAAGTTCTGATATATGCTACAATATGGATAAACCTTGAAAACATTACGCTGAGTGAAATAAACCAGACAGAAAAAGATGAATATTATATGATCCACTTACATGAAATATCTAGATTAGGCAAATCCATCAAGACAAAAGAAGATTAGTGGTTACCAGGAGCTGGGAAGGAGGGGGAATGGGGAAAAGTAGAAAACAAAATAAAACAGTATGATGCAATGAAGTGTTTGCACGAGTGACATCCCATTATCTTTGTCTTATTCTGTTGGTTAGAAGTGGGTCGCAGGTCCTGCGGGTCCCTCCTGAGAGGGTCACATGAAGGCGTGAGCACCAGGAGACAGGAAATCACTGGGGGTCACGTTGGGTCTGTCAGTCCAATTACTAATAGTAATTTGAATTTAACATGAATTAAATTATTTAAAAAATTTCATGTTAAAGCATTGATATTTGTTTGTCAATAAATATTTAGTCCTTTTAATTTTTTTTTACTTTTAGACCCTATATTTGATTTTTGTTATCTGTATAAAAGCAAAGAAGAGATGTGGAGTCTTTTGAAAGGCTCCGAATAAAGGCTTCCTTTGAAAAATGCACTGCAGAAAATCAGCACCTTGAACTTACTCAGAAGATATTCAGCTGACTTTCACGCAAATGTAATAGAGAAGCCAAGGAGGGGCTGCAGGAATGTGATTCGAGTATCTGCCATTCTCTCTCTGCACTGGGAAGCACACTTTTGCTTTGGTGCTAGGGGATATGAAGAATAGTTTGTGCAAATACTTTTGTGGTCTTTTTAATGAAAGTAATATCATTTTCTAGACTGTCTTGAAAATATAAACTTTATCATAATGCCCAAAAGCAAAAGGCATTCCATATGATCACATTTGCAATGTACATTTTATGGGACATAATCCCTTTTAGAGTTAATAATAAACAGTTTTCTATTGCTGTATAATAAACGACTCCAAAATGTAGATTACAACAACAGACCTTGGTCGTTTAACAAATAACGTTGGTAAAGAATCCAGATGTAGTTTAGTGGGGTGCCTCCAGCTCAAGGTCCCTCATGAGGTTACTAACTAGGTGTCAGCTGAGGCTGCTGTCATCTCAGGTTTGACCAAGGATGGCAGAGCTACTTCCAGGCTCATCTGTGTGGCTGTGAGCAGGCCTCAGGTCCTTACTGGCTGCTGGCTAGAGATCATCCCTCCCCACCTGGGCTTCTCCACAAGGCTGCTCACACCATGGAGGCTGGCTTCTCCTCTGGCAAGGCACCTGAGAGAATGCAACATAGCATGGAAAGGGCGCCAAGGCAGAAGCCATAGCCTGTGAGAATCTAGTGGAGTAAGTGGCATCCTGCCCACGCTTCTGCAAGATTGTATTCCTTACAGGTGAGTCCCTAAATCCTGCCTTCACTCAAGGAGCAGGGATTGCACACGGTGTGGACACCTGGGGAAAGGTTATTATGGGTCATCTTAGAGGCTGGAAAGCCTGGTGGCGTAGTGGTTAAGAGCTACGGCTGCTAACCAAAAGGCTGGCAGTTTGAATCCACCAGGTGCTCCTTGAAAACTCTATGGGGCAGTTCTACTCTGTCCTATGGGGTCACTATGAGTCGGAATTGACTCTACGGCAATGGGTCTTAGAGCATGAAAGGATAAAAGAGAACATCAAACAAAGCAGGAGTATGACAATGATTTAGTGGCTACAGTGTACTAGGTGTCTTTCTTCAATCATGCTATTTATATCTTCCCACATCTTTTGGAAATTGAAGTCCAAAAGCATTACAGAACTTTATTCAGTTCACAATACTAATGAGCAGAGGAAAACAAAGCTGTTTGACTCCAAAGCCTGTGCACACCAGGGTTTCACTTCCTGTAGGATTTGTAAGCACTCAAGTCCCATGTTTCCTGTGGCTGTGCTAGCATACTAGGTCTTAGGTCCTTGAGGGTAAGAGATGGCTCAAAACTCTGAATTTCTCTTCCTTTATACCAGAGAGCCTTTCTAGTAGAAAGCGTCTACTGAATAGTTGTTTATATAAGTTAACTTCAGTATTTTATTTGTTGTTCTGTGGTTTGGCATTGGTGACACTTTCTCTGTGGCTTATTTCTGACCTACATAGGTGGCTGTCATGTGTTCAATCAATGTTTATTTAATTAATTATTCAATGAATAATTCCATATTATATTTTATCAACTATTAAAGTATGCCTCCTTCTTCTAATAGCTCTTTCCATAAATGCATTTGTGTGTGTGTGTATGTGTGTGTGTGTATGTTTCAGTTCTCAGTTTGGGGACATCATATTTTCTCCAAGCTGATTGTTTTAGGCTATCTTTAAACATAAAAATTTCAAAAGACTTCCGTGTCAGGGATAATAAATCTATGTTATCATAATGGATCACATTAGAAAAGTACTTAATGTTTTTAACAGCATGTAGTTTTATGATGTTTTCTCTTATCAGATTTGGACATTTAATATGTGACAAATTTTTAGAGCATAGTAAATAAAAATAAATGATTTAATTTTTGATTCAAATAAATGATAATGACAAAAATAATTAAAACAACTAGTAGTTGTTTCAAATTTTTACTACTTAATTGATTTAACTCTAATAAAAGAAAATTAGAAACATGCATTTAGCGTTAAAATGTCTACACTGCTTCCAGAATATTCAAACAATTGCCAATTATTTATAGATACATAAGTCTTTACAGCTTGTCTCTAACTGTGAAATTGTAACATACGTGCCATTATATTCTGCATTATTTATGCAAATATAAGTCATGTATTGCTGACATGGAAGATGGGTTGAACATCTGTCGGGAATAAAATGAATTCCCTCAAATTCCCAGAGCATTGTTTTCTCCTTGTGCACTAATAAAATCTGAGAAAACTTAAATCTCAGTTATTGTACCTGGCTTAGACAGATGCTAGAATTAGAAAAAAAAAAAGTGTCTAGAAGTGAGGAGTTTGGCTGATGTTATAGAGCAGAGCAATAGATAGACGCCTATTATTACGTGAAACCCTTGGTCACCCAATTGATATAAAATACATCAGTTATTGATGCCTGTGCAAGAGAGCTTGCCACGTGCGTTGAGCAATGTGGACAACTATTTATTTAAGTGCTACTAAAATTATGATCCCCATGCTTCTGTCAGTTTGTTGTACTGTGATGGCTTGCGTGTTACTGTGATGCTGGAAGCTATGCCACCAGTATTCAAATACCAGCAGTGTCACACATGGAGGACAAGTTTCAGCTGAGCTTCCAGACTAAGACAGACTAGGAAGAAGGACCTGGTGGTCCACATCTGAAAAGAATTAGCCAATGAAAACTTTATGAATAGCAGCAGAACATGGTCTGATATAGTGCCAGAAGATGAGTCCCTCAGATTGGAAGGCACTCAAAAGACAACTGGGGAAGAGCTGCCTCCTCAAAGTAGAGTTGACCCAAATGATGTGGATGGAGTCAAGCTTCTGGGATCTTCATTTGCTAATGTGGAACGACTCAAAATGAGAAGAAACAGCCACAAATATTTATCAATAATCTGAACGTGGAATATATGAAGTATGAATCTAGGAAAATTGGAAATCATCAAAAATGAAATGGAACACATAAAAACCAATATCCCAGGCATTAGTGAGCTTAAATGGACTGGTATTGGCCATTTTGAGTCGGACAATCATATGGCCTACTATTCTGGGAATGACAAATTGAAGAGGAATGGCGTTGCATTCATTGTCAAAAAGAACATTTCCTAATCTATCCTGAAGTACAACACTGTCAGTGAAAGGATAATATCTATATGCCTACAAGGAAGACCAATTAATACGACTATTATTCAAATTTACTTACCAACCACTGAGGCCAAAGATGAGGAAATTGAATATTTTTAATAAAATCTGCAGTCTGAAATTGACTGAACATACAATCAGGATGCATTGATAATTACTGGTGATTGGAATACAAAAGTAAAAAACAAAGAAGGATAATTAGTTGGAAAATATCGCCTTGGTGATATAAACTATACCAGAGATAACATGATAGAATTTTGCAAGACCAACGACTTCTTCATTGCAAATACCTTTTTTCAACAACATAAACGGTGACTATTCGTGTGGACCTCACCAGATGGAATAGACAGGAGTCAAACCAACTAAATCTGTGGAAAGAGACAATGGAAAAGCTCAATGTCATCAGTCAGAACAAGGCCAGGGGCCAACTGCTGAATAGACCATCAATTGCTCATATGCAAGTTCAAGTTGAAGCTGAAGAAAATTGGAGCAAGTCCATGATAGCCCAAAGTACCACCTTGTGTATATCCCACTTGAATTTAGAGAACATCTCAAGAATAGACTTGACGCATTGAACACTAATGACCAAAGACCAGACTAGTTGTTGAATGACATCAAGGACATCATACATGAAGAAAACAAGAGGTCATTAAAAAGACAGGAAAGAAAGAAAAGACCAAAACGGATGTCAGAATAGACTCTGAAACTTGCTCTTGAACTTCGAGTAGCTAAAGCAAAAGGAAGAAAAGATGAAGTAAAAGAGCTGAACGAAAGATTTCAAAGGGCAGCTCAAGAAGACAAAGTAAAGTATTATAACAAAACGTGCAAAGACCAGGAAATAGAAAACCAAAAGGGAAGAACACGCTTAGCATTTCTCAACCTGAAAGAACTGAAGAAAAATTCAATCCTCGAATTACAATATTGAGGTACTCTATGGGAAAATATTAAATGACACAGGAGGCATCAAAAGAAGATGGAAAGAATACAGAGTGACTATACCAAAAAGAATTGGTCAACGTTCAACAATTTCAGGAGGTAGCATATGATCATGAAGGATACTGAAGGAAGAAGTCCAAACTGCACTGAAGGAGTTGGAGGAAAACAAGACTCCAGGAATTGATGGAACACCAATTGAAATGTTTCAACAAAGAGATGCAGATCTGGAAGTGCTCACTTGTCTATGCCAAGAAATTTGGAAGACAGCTACCTGGCCAACTGATGGGAAGAGATCCATATTTATGCCTATTCCAAAGAAAGATGATCCAACCGAATGTGGCAATGATCAAAAAATATCATTAATATGACACACAAGTAAAATTTTGCTGAAGATCATTCAAAAGCTGTTGCAGCAGTACATCAACATGGAATTGCCAGAAATTCAAGCCGGATTCAGAAGAGGACATAGAACCAGGGATATCATTGCTGATGTCAGACGGATTCTGGCTGAAAGCAGAGAATATCAGAAAAATGTTTACCTGTGTTTTATTGACTATGCAAAGGCATTCAACAGTATGGATTATAACAAATTATGGATAACATTGTGAAGAATGAGAATTCCACAACACTTAATTGTGCTCATGAGGAACCTATACATAGATCAAGAGGCAGTCATTTCAGCAGAACAAGGGGATACTGTGTGGTTTAAAGTCAGGAAAGGTATGCGTCAGCGTTGTGTCCTTTCACCACACTTATTCAATCTGTATGCTGAGCAAATAATACAAGAAGCTGAACTATATGAAGAAGAATGGGACATGAGGATTGGAGGAAGACTCATTAACAACCTGCATTATGCAGATGACACAATGTTACATGCTGAAAGTGAAGAGGACTTGAAACACCTACTGATGAAGATCAAAGACCACGGCCTTCACTATGGATTACACCTCAATATAAAGAAAACAAAAATCTTCACAATTGGACCAATAAGCGACATCATGATAAACAGAGAAAAGATTGAAGTTGTCAAGGATTTCATTTTACTTGGATTCACAATCAACACCCATGAAAGCAGCAGTTAAGAAATCAAAAGATGCATTGCATTGGGAAAATCTGCTACAAAAGACCTCTTTAAAGTGTTGAAAAGCGAAGACATCACCTTGAAGACTAAGGTGCACCTGACCCAAGCCATGGTGTTTTCAATCACCTCACATGCATGCGAAAGCTTGACAATGAATAAGGAAGACCGAAGAAGAATTGATGCTTTTGAATTATGGTATTGGTGAAGAATATTGCATATATCATGGACTTCCAAAAGAATGAACAAATCTATCTTGGAATAAGCACACCAGAATGCTCTTTAGCAGCAAGGATGACGAGACTATGTCTCACATACTTTGGACATGTTATCAGGAGGGATCAGTCTCTGGAGAAGGACATCATGCTGGTAAAGTAGAGGGTCAGGGAAAAAGAGGAAGATCCTCAACAAGACGGATTGACACAGAGGCTGCAACAATGGGCTCAAACATAACAATGATCGTGAAGATGATGAAGGACTGGGAGTGTTTCCTTCTGATATACATAGGGTTGCTATGAGTCGGAACCGACTCCATGGCACCTAACAACAACAACAAAATTATGATGTATTGCAGGGAGAAATGTCAAAGCATTTTTTATGGATAGACATATATACAACAATACAGACAACATACATACAACAACAATAAATACAATCAGATCATACTGTTAAAGAAAATAACTACAAGCTAGTTATTAACATTTCTGTCCCCCAAAAGATGACAGATTAGAGTCCTGAGACCAGAGTTTTAGGTATAGTTTTACATTCATAGTTACTGCTAAGTACAACAAATGAAAATTCTTCAATGAAAAGAGTAATGTTATGAATAAATAATCATTAAGTAATTAAACATTAGTAACACTTGGTGCAACCATATGAGATAATATCCTTCTTTGTTTCCTTTTCTATAACTTCCCTTTGTTTCCTTTCCTATAATTTCATGGTTGTGCAGAATATTTAAATTGTCTTTCTTCCTTGTATGATGACTTTTACCCATACTTGTACAGTACTAGCTTAGGTGTATATGCTTTAGAAAATGAAATAGTTGATGACAGGAATGAATATATCAATAATATCTTGCATATGTATAGTCATATAAAGATAGCTTCGAAATTAAATGGTGATCATTTTTCTCATGTCTATTTTTTGTTGTAGTTTATTTTTCTTCTTTGTAAGTTGCCTAATACTGTACCTTTACTCAAAAGAACCAATATGATCACTGTTTCAGCGGCTCCCCTATTCTAAGAGTTTATAAAGATACCACAGCATACTTTTTCCATGAAGGAAATAGCTTTGTTATTTTTTTTCAAATTATAAAATTAATTCATGGTTATGCATATAGACGATATTAAAACCACAAAGTAGAAATAGAAACAACTCATAATACTTTGGCATATAGCCTGGGAAAAAGCACTGATTTTGAACTTAACTTTAATGTGGCTTTGTACTTTTTTAATGGATTGCCGTTTTGGTTGCTCTTGAATTCTTCCTTAAGTCTCACAGTTCTACCTAGGAAATCTTTCATAATACATCAAGCGTATTATGATTCATCTCAAGTCTTTTACCCTTTTTATTTCTATCTTTTGGGAGCAGCAGGATCTCTTCATTCTTCAGAGGCACATGATTACCTTATTCTATATAGATGTTACAGGACCTCCACCTTGGTGTTTCTGCAAGTTAATGATGTAGCTTCTTTGTGGTCTCCCCTCTTGTTCTTTTTTTTTTTCCCTGACTTTCAATCAATAGAGTTTTTTTCTTTCCCATGTGACAGACTAATATAATTCAGGTTAAGTAAATTTTAGTAAAATGTCCATATATGCAAGATAATGTTTGCTGGATTGCTTATTAAATTTCTTACTTCGGTTGAGAACTGTAATGACTCTGACCAAAAAAAAAAAAAAAAAAAAAACCGTTGCCATTGAATCAATTTTGACTCATAGTGATTCTGAAGTGAGTGATAATACAATGGAATAGGAATTGAAAAGTTTCCTATCATGGATAACATAAGAGGGTAACTATGCCTTTCTACAAAAGTATTTGATTTTTAAATTAAGGAAAAATCCTGTTTAAATGCTCTTCAAATGATTTATATACAGGATTGTTTGATAACAGTGACCACAGAACACCTACCATTCTAACAATTGCCTTACCCAATGAATTTTTACTAAGTGCTCTTAAGCCACGTGATAGAAAAGAAAGATTCAGCTTTTTAGCTTGAGGAAAGATGAATATAAAATTTTTATTTGTAGAAAGCACCTGAGGAAATAAAATAGCTATAAAAATGATGTTAGACACTGACAGCTGTTTTTCCAATATCCCTTCTCCTCTTCCTCCCTACCATTAGAATGCCAATTTTGTTTAGGTAACACTGTGTCTTGCTATAAAATGGCATTTTGCTGCCTCCCTTACATATGAGAGTTTTCCTATGAAATAGTTCCAGGTCAATGTGAAATAAGTTGTCAGAGAAGGCTTATTGAATGCTATTTAAAAAGGGGTAGGCTTGAATCTTTGCCTTTTTTCTTCTGGAAATGTGAATGTCATGATATTGGGAGACAATTCTCCATGGGTCTCTTGCATTTCTACATGTCTTGTAAGCAATGCAGTGACTTCACTTTGTTCCAGACTATCTTCTCAAGGTTGTTTGTGTAGCAAATATCTTTGGAAGATTGATATACTGTCTCCCTCAAAAGCAAAGGGAAGGCATAATTACTATGCATTGTAAAATATTTGGGCTAAGTTCAGAGTTCCTCTTCTATAATGCAGCCCCTGCTTGATTTCTACTTTTATGGTTTTATGGTCAGAAAAGATACTTTGTAATATTTCCATCCTTTGAATTCTGTTAAGGCTTCCCTTATGGCCTACCATGCAGTCTATTCTGGAGAATGTTCAATGTGCATTGGAAAAGAAAGTACACTTGGCTGCTGTTGGGTGGAGTGTTTGGTATAAGTCCATGAGATCAAGTTGGTTGATTATGGAATTTAGATCTTCTGCGTCTTAACTGAAATTCTTTCTCGATGTTCTGTCCTTCACCGAAAGTGGTGTGTTGACATCTCCTACTATTATTGTGGAACTGTCTATCTCTCTTTTCAATGCCGTTGGAGTTTGTTTTATGTATTTTGGAGCCCTGTCATTGGGTACGTGAATATTTATTATAGTTATGTCCTCCTGGTTTATTGACCCTTTAATCATTATAGAGTGTCTGCCTTATCCTTTGTGGTTGATTTTTCTTTAAAGGCTCTTTTTTCAGAGATTAATATTGCCACTCCAGCTCTTTTTTGAGTATTGTTTTCTTGATATATATATTTTTTCCATCCTTTGAGTTTTAGTTTGTGTCTTTAAGTCTAACATGTGTCTCTTGTAGACAGCATATAGATGGATTGTGTTTTTTAATCCATTCTGCCAGTCTCTGTCTCTTTATTGGTGCATTTAGTCCATTGATAGTCAGTGTAATTATTGATAGGTATGAGCTTAGTGCTGTCATTTTGATGTCTTTTTTTGCGTGTTGTTGACTTTGTCTTTGTTCCACTTAATTTTCTGTGCTGAGTAGTTTTTCTTTATGAATTTTTTTCATCTTTTTCATTGTTGTTGATTTTGTATTTGCTGAATCTTCATATTTTTCTTGTTTTTAGTTTGATGTGCAGGATTGTTAGTTTCCTTTGTGGTTAGCTTAATGTTTACCCCTATTTTTTGAAGTTTAAACCAGTATTTTATTTTTTTATATTGCCTTGACTTCCTGTCCATATGAAAAATCTATGTCAAAATTTTTAGTCCCTCTTTTTTGTTTTAATGTTGTCATCTTCTACATAGTGACATCTCTATTTCCCTATTTTCAGTGTTTTAGCTTTGATTTATTTTTGTGACTTACCTATCTGTATTGATATCTGGTTGCTCTGTCCTGTGTTCTAGTCTTGGGTTGTTATCTGATGTTACTGATTTTCTAACCAGAGGACTCCCTTTAGTATTTCTTGTAATTTAGGTTTAGTTTTTGCAAATTCCCTAAACTTTTTATCTGGAAATGCCCTAATTTTGCCATCATATTTGAGAGAGTTTTGTTGGATATATAATATTTGGCTGGCAATTTTTTTCCTTCAAGGCTTTATATATGTCATCCCATTGCCTTCTTGCCTGCATAGTTTCTGCTGAGTACTCTGAGTTTAGTCTTATTGACTGTCCTCTGTAAGTGAATTTTCGTTTATCCCTAGCCACTCTTAAAATTCTTTTTTGTCTTTGTTTTTGGCAAGTTTGATTATAATACGTTTTGGTGACTTGTTGGGGGGATCTACCTTATGTGTGGTTCAATGAGCATCTTGGATAGATATCTTCTCATCTTTCATGATATCAGGGAAATTTCTGCCAAAAAATCTTCAACAATTCTCTCTGTATTTTCTGTTATCCGCCCCCCACCCCCCGCCCTGTTCTGGTACTCCAGTCACTTGTAGGTTATTAGTCTTGTTAGAGTCCCACATAATTCTTAGAATTTCTTCATTTTTTTAAATTAGCTTATCTGATGTTTCCTCAAATAAGTTGGTGTCAAGTGCTTTATCTTCAATCTCACTAATTCTGACTTCCATCACCTCAATTCTGCTCCTGTGACTTTCTATTATAGTTGGCTAATTCTGAAATTTTATTGTTAATCTTCTGGATTTCTGATTGCAGTCTCTCTATGGATTCTTGCAGTTTGTTAAATTTGTCATTATGCTCTACTCTAATCTTCTTAAGTTCCTCTATTGCTTTGTCTGTGTGTTCCTCGGCTTGGTCTGCGTTTTGCTTGATCTCCTTCCTGATCTCTTGAAGAGTTTTCTATATTAATCTTTTGTATTCCACATCTGGTAATTCCAAGAAATTCTCTTCCTCTGGAAAATTTCTTGATTCTCTATTTTGGGAGCTTGCTGAAGCCATCATGGTCTGTTTATGTGATTTGATACTGACTATTGTCTACGTGCCATCAATAAGTTTATATATATTTTTTTTATGTTTGCTTACTGCGTCCTAGAATCATGTTTTGTTTTGTTTTGATATTCCCAGATAGGCTGCTTGTGTGAGCTAGTTTGATTATTGGTGCTTTTGAAGCCCTAAAGTCTTGTCACCAGGTAGTTACACGTTTTACTAGTTATGTGAGCCCAGGAGTCTGTTTATTTTCTTGTATTAATTCAGCTTAGGTGTCCAGGTAGTTAGTCACCAAGTATGTGGCACAAGCTCTCACCTACAGCCTAGACAGGCATGGGTGATTGGTGTAGACACCAGTATCTGGCTGCAGTAGGAGGTCACACGCTGAGAAAAGCAGGGGACTGATGGCTTCCTCTGAGTGTCTGGGAGGAAAGCATGTCCCTGTTTCCTAGAGCATGTAGGTGGGTGGGTTTTGTAGCTGGACTATGAGCACCCAGTGCTGCTGGCTGTAAGGACTGAGGGCCACTACTTATTCTTGGACCCCTGTATTGGGTGGCTAGGTGTCATGAGTGAGGTCCCCTCAGGTCCCTGATGTCATAGAAAAGGACCTTGCTTAATGGGCAGAGCAGTGTCAAATATCACGAGCCTACCACTTCACCATAAGCTGAAACCATTGAAGTTTAACTTCAGGTATATACCCTGTTGTGCTGCGGTAATGAGGGCCTACGCTGTTGAAATGGGCCCACACAGGTTTATGCAGGGATGAAAGTCATTCAAAGTCCGTGGACCCGTTATGCCTATGCCTAGGCAAAGAGCTGTGCCTACCCTGAGTTCCTGGCTTCAGGGATCCAGCAGATTATTTTTTTCCCTGTTTGGTAATTTGTTCCCTCTCCAAGGTCAGGAGAATGGCTTAGGGTCCATGATGGGTCCTTCTTCTGGCCCAGGGGATGTAGCAATCACTGAAGCTGGCCAGGGACCTGGTGCAGAGTGGGGACGGAGCAGGTAAATGGGAGAGAAGTTTTTCCTGAAGAGGCTGTTTTTTGAACTGCAAGGTAGGTCAGACGTAAGTACTTATCTTTTGCTAATTGTGCACTGCTTTTCACTGGTTCTGGATGCCCAAGTAGACTCTCTGCCCTTGCATCTCTCCCTTTGTGGAAAACGCCTCCCGAGCTCTGCTGCTTGCCTCACCACGCAGGGTAACTGATCCAGTCTGAAGGGTGCCGGCTCCCGCTGGGTCAGGTCTGGCAAACTCCTCACTGCTTCTGAACTGTCTCTCCCTCCCTCTGCCACTCAGTCCGATTCCTTAACTTTGTCTTTGATGTTCAGGGCTCCTAGATTGTCATTTATAATTGAATCACTTGTCTTTTCCAGTTTTTGTTGTAAAAGGGACCACAGGAAGTGCCTGACTACTCCACCATCTCTGCCCTGCCTCTCCACAATCATTTCTTATATCAACTGCAATCAGGGGTTTCCAAAAACCATCCTTTGTTTTTTGACAATATGCTAGAAAGACTCACCAAACTCACTGAAACCTACTATACTCATAATTAAATTTTGATTACAAGGAAATGATATGTTAAAATCAGCCAAGGGAATAGACACAGATGGCAGAGTCTGGAAGAGTTCAAAATAAGAAGTTTCCAGTGTTTTCAGAGTATGTTACAGTCTTGGTATCAATGTATGACAAAATGCAGGGAGTATTCCAGGTCAGGGAAGCCCACTAGAGCCTTCAGAGTCCCGAGTTTTACTTGAGACTTCTTTACATGCTGTTAGGTGCCATCAAGTTGGTTCTGACTCGCAGCAACTCTATGCACAACAGAATGAAACAGTGCCTGATCCTGAACCATCCTCACAATCATTGCTATGTTTGGGCCTATTGTTGCAACCACTGTGTCAATTCATCTCGCTGTGGGTCTTTCTCTTATTTGCTGACCCTCTACTTTACCAAGCATAATGTCCATCTCCAAGAAATGTCCCTCCTCGTAACATGTCCAAAGTATGTGAAACAAAATATCGCCATCTTTGCTTTTAAGGAGCATTCTGGCTGTACTTGTTCCCAGACAGATTTGTTCCTTCTTCTGGCAGTCCTTGGTATACTCAATGTTCTTCACCAACACCATAATTCAAAGACATCAATTCTTCTTCTGTCTTCCTTATTCATTGTCCAGCTTTTGTATGCATATGACGTGATTGAAAATACCATGGCATGGCTCAGGCACACCTTAGCCCTTAAAGTGACATCTTTGCTTTTTAACACTTTAAAGAGGTCATTGGCAGCGGATTTGCCCAATGCAATGCATCTTTCGATTTCTTGACTGCTGCTTCCTTGAGATTGATTGTTGATTCAAGTAAAATGAAATCCTCGACAACCTCAATATTTTCTCCTTTTATTATGATGTTTATTGGTCCAGTTGTGAGGATTTTTGTTTTCTTTACGTTGAGGTGTAATCCATACTGAAGGTTGTAGTCTTTGATCTTCATCAGTAAGTGCTTCAAGTCCTTTTCACTTTCAGCAAGCAAGGTTGTGTCATCTGCATATCGCAGGTTGTTAATGAGTCTTCCTCCAATCCTCACGCCCCATTCTTCTTTATATAGTTCAGATTCTTGGATTATTTGCTCAGCATACAGATTGAATAAGTATGGTGAAAGGATACAACCGTTACGCACACTTTTTCTGACTTTAAACCACACAGTATCCCTTTGTTCTGTTCAAACGACTGCCTCTTGGTCTATGTACAGGTTCCCCACAAGCACACCTAAGTGTTCTGGAATTCCCGTTCTTCGCAATGTTATCCATAATTTCTTATGATTCACACAGTCGAATGCTTTTGCAATAAAACACAGGTAAACACCTTCCTAGTATTCTCTGCTTTCAGCCAGGATTCATTTGACATCAGTGATGATATCCCTCATTCCATGTCCTCTTCTGAATCCAGCTTGAATTTCTAGCAATTCCCTGTCAGTGTGCTGCTGCAACCACTTTTGAATGATCTTCAGCATAATTTTACTTGCATGTGATATGAATGATATCATTAGATAATTTCCGCCTTCTGTCAGATCATCTTTCTTTGGAATGGGCACAAATATGGATCTCTTCCAGTCAGTTGGCCAGGAATCTGTCTTCCAAATCTCTAGGCATAGATAAGTGAGCACTTTCAGTGTTGCATACATTTGTTGAAACATCTCAATTGGTAATCAGTCTATTCCTGGAGCCTTCTGTTTCACCAATGCCTTCAGTGCAGCTTGGACGTCTTCCTTCAGTACCATCAGTTCTTGATCCTATGATGCCTCCTGAAATCTTCTTTATATTGGTCTGATTAATTGCCTGAGTGCCCACAAGTTTGAACTTAGTCTCTAGACTGACTGAAACCAAGTGACCCAAAGTCCCCACACAAAATCATATGATTTGCCTTTTTGGCTCAGCCAGCACCCACCATTAGACTACAGGGTGTGGCCATTTCTACTCAGTCATCTCATTTGCATAAAGTATCAGGTGTGGTCTTAGGGGTCCACGATGAATAACAAAGATACTCATCACTTAGGAAACTCCCAGAGCTTAAAGATTACCTTTTGGGAGCCAGGGATAAAGATCAGATCTCTCTTTGGGGCAAACCAAATCCTTTACTACACTGTTTATATGTATTTAGAACTGTTAACTCTTACTGATGGAGTGACTCTTTTATCACGAAAAAATGTTCTTCTTTGTCTCTAGAATAAAATATAGTCTTACTATTTTGTGTGATATTTTTCAGATTCTAGAAGTTATAAACACTGTAGCTCTCTTTGGTTATTGCTTACATGATATAGCTTTTTACTTTTACTTTCAACCTATTGTGTCTTTGAATCTAAAGTATGTTTCTTGTAGACAGCACATAGTTGAATCATGATTTGTAATCTTCTGCCTTTTGATGGAAATTTCCAGTCTATTTATATTTAATGTAATTAGCAATTAGGTAAGATTGATGTTTGTCATTTTTGTATTTGTTATCTGTATATCTTATATATTTTTGACTCCTTTGTTCCCCAGTGATGTTTCCTTTTGGGTTAAATAGCTATTTTCTAAAATACTATTTTAATTCCTTCTTTGTTTCTTTTACCATATTTTTGAGAGATTTCCTAGTGGTTTCCTTGGGAATTACAATTAATATATTATCTTAAAACAATCTAAAAAAAACCCCATTGCCGTCTAGTCGACTATGACTCATAAGGACCTTACAGGACTGTGTAACTGCCCCACAGGGATTCTAAGGCTATAAATCTTTATGGAATCAGACTGCTACGTCTTTCTGTAACGGAGCAGCTGGTGTATTAGAATTGCCAAGCTTTCGGTTAGCAGCCATGTGCTTAACCACTGTGCAACCAGAGCTCCTTCAAAACAATCTAGTTCTGACTAATACTAACTTAATTTCACTAGTATAAAAAACTTTGCTTCAGTATAGTTATGTTCCCTACCTATTCCTCTGCGCTATTTTTGTTATACAAATTACACCTTTATATAAGTTAATCAACACAAATTTATAATTATTCCTTTATGCAATTGTATTTAAATCAGATGGGATAATAAAGAATTTTAAACAAAAATACATTTATACTGTCTTTTTAATTTACCTATGTAGTTACCTTACTGATGCTTTTTATTTTTTCGTATGGATTTGAATCATTTTTGGATATTTTTTCATTTCAGCCTGAAGGACTCTCATTAGTATTTCTTGCAGGTTGGCTAGTGACAATTTTTTTCCAGGTTTTGTTTATATTGTAATGCCTCAGTAAACACATATGTAACAAAACATTTGCCATTTCAATATTCTTTGCATGTACAGTTTAGTGACATTAATTACATTTATCGTATCGTTCAACCATAAGTGTTATCCATTTCGAAATTTTTCCAGCATCATTAACAAAATCTCAGTGTCTCTTAAGCGATGAGTCTCACTATCCCTCTGCCTCCTGCCTGCCCCTGGTAACCACTAATAAACCTTGTTTTGTAAACAATTGCATATTCTAGTTACTTCATTTTTATTCATCTTTGAGTTTACTTTTGCTGTATGTAGGATTATTGATTGACAGTCTGTTTCTTTCAGAACTTTGAAATTCATTCCACTGCCTTCTGGCCTATATAACCTCTGATGAGAAGTTGCCTGTTAATCCTACTGATCCCTCTCCATGATGTCTCTTCCTTCTTATTACTTTCATAATTCTCTCCTTGTCTTTGTCTTTTGGCATTTTGACTATGATTTTTCTAGGTATGGATCTCTTTAAGTTTATCTTTCTTGGAGTTCATTGAGCTTCTTAGATATGCAGATTGACTTTTTTTTTCATCAAGTTTGGGAAGTTTTTGGCTATTATTTCTTTAAATATTTTTTCTGATCCTTGGTCCTCTCCTTTTAGGTCTCCTATTATGCATACAGTAATATGTCATTCTCATACTTTACGTATTTATAAATTGTTTCATTTTGTTATTTGAACATGTTAATAATGGCTGATTTAATGACTTTATCCAACAAGTCCAAAATATGAGCTTTCTCACAGACAGCTTCTAGTTACTTTATTTATTTTTTATTTTTTCCTGTCTATGGACCATATTTTCTTGTTTCCTTCCATGTTTTGTAAGTTTTTGGTTGAAAACTGGACATTTTAACATACTAAATATGGTATAACTATAAATCATATTTTTCTGCTTCCCATGGTTTTTTGTTTTTGCTGTTTATTGTTTGTTTAATGACTTTCTTGTACTAATTCTGTAAAGTCCAAATGATTGTCATGTACAAACACTGAAGTCTCTGCTCAGTTAACTTAGTGGTTAAGTAATGATTTCCTTAGATGCTTTGGGCCAATAATCTTCTCAGCCTTCTCTGAGGTCCTCTGTGCATGTGTTGGTGGTGGGGCATGACTTCAATGCTCCAGGAGGCATTTTACAACTATGGTTTAGCCTTCATTTTCTGGTTTCACAGAGCTTCAAGGTTAACCAGAGGTAAGAGCTTAAAGCCTTCTCCAATCTTCTTGTGCATGCACATAGACCTGTGCATGTGTGTGGCCTCCTATATTCCCAGGTATAGATGACACCTTTTCCAAGCTCTCTAAAATAGTTCATACCACAGTTTTCTTTTTAAATTTTTGGTGAACGTCTCCCATGAGTATTGCTGACTTGGGCACTTGCAATGTTAAACAATTGACACCAATTTTTTTTAAACAAGTGCTCTGGGTATAGAGATGTTTGAAAAAGAAAACTCTGAGTCAGGTCAAAAAAAAAAAAAAAAAAAACAGCCTTGAGAATGAACTTATGAACCTTTTTAGGAAGTTTCCACATAAGTTAAACAGCAATTATTGTCTTATGATCGGACTTTTGGGGAATTTCAAACCAATTCTCCCCCATGCCAGTCGTTGCTAGGCTGCTGTTTTTCACACTACCATGGTGGTAAGGCTGTTGGTTTTCAAGTCAATTGCACATCTGAAAAAAGGAGGGTTGGATTAAGACAAGTTAAAAGACTACAAGGTTTAATGTTCTCATGAAGATTCACCTGACCTTCTTGAATAAATGGACCTTGGGTTGCAGTAAGCCTTTAATTAATATTCAGAGTTCAAAAAAAAAATTATTCTGACAATTTTTGCAAACATTCTTATTGTTTTTATGGGGGAGCAGATATTTAGAGGTCTTTACTCTTCAAATTCAGAAGTATTTTTTTCTGCATTTTTTTCCTTTTGCACTCTTTCACACAAGGAAATACTTTGATATTTGTTTTAAAAATTGAATTTATGCAAGAAATGTTTTTAGTGATTATTGTAAAGCCTTAATTATAGTCTTCTATGGATTTCTCTAATTGTTATCTACCATTTTTCCTATACTAGAAGAGCAAGAGTTCCATTTTAAGTAATGAATTGTAGTCTATTTTCTTTTATTAGATGAAAATAATTTAAAAAATAATTTGTATCTAAGAGAAAATTGGTTACGTGAGACTGTTTCTTAACTATTGTACAGAATTTTATATTGACACAAAAATAAGAGGATTATTGATCCTAATTAAAAGAAAAATAAACACGTGAATTAAACTAGGTGAGGAATATTTCTACAAATAAACAGCTCACTTCCAAATTTCTAAAATAATAATATATTCATCAGTAGTTTATATTCAAGAATAATATATCTACAAATTAATAATTTGATATTGAGAATTCATTTTAAATTTGCTTAATCCATTTTAGTAGAATAAATAAAATTCTAAATTAAAACTCCAATTCTTAAAAATGTGCCTCAATCTTGTAAGGTTAAATTTTCCTAAATAGAACCATAGGTTAAGTGATCATTAAGAAAATTTCAGTGATTTTACATAGCAATCACTGTTTTTAATAACAGAAGTAGATAGATTTTAGGATCAGATACCTATGGTGAATAAACAGGGAGTAATTTGGTAAGATACTCCATTTTAATCTTGTGAAAATGTCACAGATAATTAGTAACTGCTGGAAGAAAAGCAGTTAAAATACATGGCTTGGAACCATTTTATACTTGGGAGAGTGGAAAGCTTGATAAAGCACTGCCCCAATCCTTAAAAAAACAGTAACTACAACAGACAAAATAACTTCACAATTTTTTTGAAACTATTGGAGAACTGACATCACAGGGCAACCAACTGGCCTGTAATTTAATAGTCAAGTGCCTGCAGTAAAAGATAAGACACGTGCACTGGTTTACTTGAAGTAAACACAATAGACATTGGGTATAATGCAAGAAGTGTGCAACATTCAAAAGCAGATGGGGAATTTCAACAAAGAGATGAAAACTATAAGAAAGAAAGGGCTATGTTAGAAATGAATAACAACAGTGAAGAGCACATTCAATGGCTTCATCAGTAGACTTGGTACATCTGAGGAGGGAATTGGTAAACTTGAAGGTAGAACAATATAAATTACTAAAGCTGAAATACAAGGGAAAAAAGTAAATACAAAAACAAAGTATCTAAGAGCAATATCAAACGGCTGACACATCAGTAATTGAAATCAAAAAGGGACGTGAGAGTAAACGGGGCACAAGAATTTTGTATTAACACATAATATCCAAATATTTTCCAAAATTAATGACAGACACTAACCAAAAGATCAAGAAGCTCAAAGATCACAAAGCACATTAAATACCCAAAGAAAACACACACACACATGCACAGACACACACACACACTTACACACATTTAGACGTATCATACACAAACTGAAAACAAAAGACACAGAGAAAATATTGATGGCAATCAGAGAAAAAAGATATATTACATACAAAGGAGCAATGATAAGAATTGCAGCATACTTCGTGCCAACAACCATGCAAAACAATGGTTTGACAATTTTAAAAAGTACTCAATAAACCAAAAACTTTCTAACCAGAATTCTAAACATAGCTAAAATATTTTTCAAAAGGAAAAGAGAAATGAAGACATTCTTAGACAAACCAGAACAGAGAAACTTGAGTGTCAGAAGAGCTATTTTACAAAAACCATTAAATGAATTTTTTTCTTGAAAAATGGGGTAAGATAACAGACATACATTTTGATCTACACAAAGGAAAAAAATATTGAAAATGAAATTAATTAAGGTAAAGTAACATTGTTCTTACTTTGAATTGCTGTAAAAGATAACTGACGGCCTAAAACAAAAATAATACCTAAGTATTGTGTGACTATATTTGCAGAAGTGAAGTATATGACAACACATCTCAAAGGATGAGACGGAGGATTCAGAATATTCTATGATAAGTCCCTTATTCTACACATAAAGTGGTATATTGTTATTGTTCAATAAAGGAGGAAACCCTGGTGGTGTAGTGGTTAACAGCTACCAAGAGGTCAACAGTTCGAATCCACCAGGTGCCCCTTGGAAACTGTATGGGGGCAGTTCTACTCTGTCCTATAGTGTTGCTAAGAGTCGGAATCGAACTCAAAGCGAACGAGTTTCAATAGAGGAGATAGAATAAGAAACTTCTCATTTCACACTAGTGAAGAAAGAAAAAGATGGAAAAAGAACAGATAAAAAAATAGAAAACAGTTAAAAACTGTTCTGAATTGCAGTTCAATCATATCAGTAATTGCATGAATTTAAAAATTCAAAATTTATTGGTTAAAATAGTTGTTACATTGGACAAACACGCAAGAGGCAACTGTATGTGAACCTCTTTAAAAATGTTGTTGTTAGGTGCCGTTGCCTCAGTTCCAACTCATAGCAACCCTACAGTCCTGTGCCATCCTCACAACTGTTATTATGTTTCAGCCAATTGTTGCAGTCACTGTGTCAATCCATCTAGTTGAGGGTCTTCCTCTTTTTCGATGACCTTCTACTTTACCAAGCATGATGTCCTTCTCCAGGGACTGATCCCTCCTGATAGCACATCCAAAGTATGTAAGATGAAGTCTTGTCATCCTCCCTTTAAAGGAGCATTTTGGCTGTACTTCTTCTAAGACAGATTTGTTCATTCTTCTGGCAGTTCATGATACATTCAATATTCTTTGCCAACACCATAATTCAAAGAAGTCTATTCTTCTTCAATCTTCTTCATTCATCGTCCAGTTTTTGCATGTTTATGAGGCAATTGCAAATACCATGGCTTGGGTCAGGAGCAACTTAGTCCTCAAAGTGACATCTTTGCTCTTTAACACTTGAAAGATTTGCTCAATGCAATATGTCCTTTGATTTTTTGACTGTTGCTTCCATGGGCATTGATTGTGTATCCAAGTAAAATGAAATCCTTGACAATTTCAATATTTTCTCCATTTATCATGATGTTGCTTATTGGTCCAGTCACGAGGATTTTTTTTTTATTGTACTTCAGGTGAAGGTTTACAGAACAAATAGTTTCTCATTAAACAGTAATACACATATTGTTTTATGACATTGGTTAACAACCCCACAACATGCCAACACTCTCCATTCTTGACCTTTTTTTTTTTTTGGTGAAAATATACATAGCCAAAGATACACCATTTCAAGAATTTCTACATGCACAGTTCAGTGACACCAACTATACTCTTCCAACTGTGCTGCTATTCTTACTTTAGATGAAGGTTTACAGAACAAAATAATTTCTCATTAAACAGTTAGTACACATGTTGCCCTATGACAACGGTTAACAACCTCACTACACATCAACTCTGTCCTTACGCAACCTTCGGTTTCCTATCACCAGCTTTCCTGACCCTTCTGCCTTCTAGTCCTTGTCCCTGCTGTGCCTCATTAGTCCCTTTTTGTTTTATGGGGCTTTGCAGTCCCCAGCTGAACGGGGAAGCTCGGAAGTGACTTCATCACTGAGCTAAAAGGGCATCTGGGGGCCATAGTCTTGGGATTTCTCCAGTCTCCTTTAGGCCAGTAAATCTGGTCTTTTTTGTGTGTGGTAGAATTTTGTTCTACATCCTTCTCCAGCTCTGTCCAGAACCCTCTGTTGTGATCCCAGTCAGAGCAGTCAGTGGTGATAGCCGTGCACCATCTAGCTGTACTGGACTCAGTCTGGTGGAGGCCTTGGTAGCTGTGGTCCATTAGTCCTTTGGACTAATCTTTTCCTTGTATCCTGTTCTCTTCATTCTCCCTTGCTCCCGAAGGGGTGAGACAAGTGGATTATCTTAGATGGCCGACCACAGACTTTTAAGAACCCAGACGCTACTCACCAAGGTAGAATGTAGAACACTGTCTTTATAAACTGTGTTATGTCAATTGAGCTAGATGTTCCCAGAGATCATGGTCCCCACAGCCTTCCGCCCAGCAATTCAGTCCCTCAGGGAGTTTGGATGTATCTATGGAGCTTCCATGACCTTTCCTTGTACAAGTTGTGCTGGTTTCCTCAGGATTGTGTACTGTCTAACCCTTCACCAAAGTTACCACTTATCTATTACCTATTTACTATTTCCCCCCACACCCCTCCCATTCCTGGTAACCAACAAAGATTGTTACTTTTTGAGTGTAAATTTTTTCATGGGTTTTTACAATAGAGGTCTCATACAATATTTGTCCTTTTGTGATTGACTTTTCACACAGCATAATGTCCTCCAGTTTCATCCATGTTATGAGATGCTTCACAGATTCGTCATTGTTCTTTCTCCTTGCATAGTACTCCACTGTGTGTATGTACCATAATTTGCTTATCTATTCATCTGCTGATGGGCATCTAGGTTGTTTCTATGTTTTTGCTATTGTGAACAATGCTGCCATGAACATAGGTGTGCATATGTCTTTTCGAGTGATGACTCTTATTTCTCTAGGATATATTCCTAGGAGTGGAATTGCTGGATCGAATGGTATGTCTAGGTTTCTGAGGAAGTGCCATATCATTTTCCAAAATGATTGTATCATTTTGCATTCTCACCAGCAGTGCATAAGAGTTCCCATCTCCCCGCACCTCCTCCAACATTTGTTATTTCCAGTGTTTGTGATTTGTGCCGGTAATGGCGGGGTGAGATGGTATCTCATTGTGTTTTTAATTTGCATTTCTCTGATGGCTAGTGATCACGAGCATTTCCTCATGTGTCTGCTGGCTCCTTGAATGTCTTCTTTGGTGAAATGTCTGTTCATTTCCTTTACCCATTTTTTAATAGGATTTTTTGTCTTTTTGTTGTAGAGGTGTTGGAATTAGAGCCTCTAGAACCTATTTTAAAAAACAACAAAAAGACCAGTTGCCATTGAGTTGATTTCGAATCACAGAGATCCTATAGGACAGAGTAGAACTGCGCCGTAGGGTTTCCAAGAAGCGGCTGGTAGATTCAAACTGCAGACTTTCCAGTTAGCAGTCAAACGCTTAAACTACTAGAACCTATAGGTAAGTTAATATTAAGCACATTCCAACTCCTAGCTGGATTAACACAAATCCTCACACAAAAGCATATTCATTTTCCTAATATCTGATTCAACATGTCTAAGATTCAGCAATAAATAAACAAATAATAAAAGGCATGCCAGGAGGCAAGAAAAAATACAGTCTAGAGAGACAAAGCATTCATCAGAACCAGACTCAGATACAACACAGATGTTGGAAATATCAGACATGGAAATTAAAATATAAATAACTAAGATTAATATGTTAAGAACTTTAATGAAAAAAATAAACATGCAAGAAGAGATGAGTAACAAATGGATATATGGAAACTGTAAAGAAGAATCAAATATAAATGCTAGAAATTTAAAACACTAACAGAAATAAAGAATAATTTTGACAGGATAATCAGTAGACATGACAAAGACAAAGGAGAAAAAGCAGTGAATGTAGAGACTTTGTTTTTGACATTGTTAGATGCCATTGAATCAATGCTGACTCATAGCAACCCATGTGACAAAGTAGAACTGCTCCATAGGGTATTTTTGGCTGTAATTTTTGGGAAACCAGATCACCAGGTCTTTCTCCCAAGGAATCACGGGGTGAGTTCAGACCATCAATCTTTGGTTAGCAACCAAGTGCTTAACCAACTGCGCCAACGGAGCTCCTTAAAGTTATAACAGATCAACAGAAACTTCCCAAACTGAAACACAATTAGAACATACCATTTACAGTAGCACAAAAAAAGAAAAAAAAGAGGTACATAAGTATAAATTAACAAAGATGTACAGGATACTATGAAACACTGATGAAAGAAATTCGTGAACTGAAAGATTAGAGAGATATTTTGTGTTCAGGAATGGGAAAACTCAATACTGTTAATAAAATCATTCTTCCTAACTTGATCTATAGATTTAACACAATCCAATTAGAATCCCAGAAGGCAATTTTATAGATATTAACTGATTCTAAAATTATATGGAGAAGCAAAAACCTAAAAGAGTCAATGCAAATGTAAAAAGAGATGTTTTACCTGCTAAATGGTTGTTTAATAAAAATTGTTATTGTCCTATCATTTTTTAATATTTATGCTTTAATTAGGAAAATTAATTTTAGTTTGATAGATTCTGTGATTTCCGTGGTCATGTATGTGCTGAGTTAATGTCAAACATTGGCTCAATTTCAAAATCATATGTAATATTTTGCTATCTTACAAGGTAAAAATAAACAAGCAAATACAATGCCACATTTTAATGTTTGAAATCAACATAATAAATTGAGAGAGTACTGCTTGATAGAAATTAGGAAATGTGATGCCTGTGTGAAAAGTTTAGGTCCTGTCAAAACTGGAACTTAAAAAAAAAAAGAATCTCTTAAATCATGGAAATAGAATTTTAATTGCATTCTGCTGGTGAGTCTTTGATAGAATGTGATAATTTGGCTTCAACCTATTCATTCAGAATATCCAGTACATAAAAAAGTGGTGAGTTTAAAGTGTAGATCCTTACTACATGTGATTGATCAGTTAGGCCCAGATTATACATTCATTGTCTCCTTCATTCACAAATCGACTTCTACTAGCTCTCTGTTGCTCTTTCTCATTTTGGTCATACCTTGCAGGCCTCCTAAATTAATTAAATAATTGGTCAGAATCATATTTTGATTGTAGAATATGTTAATATCTAGTTAAATGACAATAATAATTGCTAAGTAGTGAGATGTTGCTAAAGTAAATTACTTCATTTAGTCTTTCTGACACCTCACAAAGGAATTTTTATTTTAAAGACATGAAAATTGAGGCTGAGTGAGAAATTTGCCTGAGTTAGCATAACCAACAATTGACACAATCATCATGTTCAGTGTTCAGAAATTACCATAGTTTATTCTAAACATTTAATTTTTTTTTTCATTTCTTATTTCAAATTTCTGGACATTTATAGGACCAAATAAAATATGTAAAACCCCGAAAACTGTTCACTTTGGTGTTAAGTGCCTATCAGTCAAATGGCCATTTTCCCTTGAATTGATTTGGTTCTTGACATCAATTGTACAGGACCTTTCCTTCCAGTTTCTCTGCATGGGTCTGTGGAACTACTGTAA
This sequence comes from Trichechus manatus latirostris, assembly GCF_000243295.1. Taxonomy (NCBI): domain Eukaryota; kingdom Metazoa; phylum Chordata; class Mammalia; order Sirenia; family Trichechidae; genus Trichechus; species Trichechus manatus. The sequence goes on from NW_004444105.1 coordinate 92,548, forward strand.
CCATTTCTTAACATTACTCCATACTACATGGATTTTCTTTTAGTACAGGCATGCATCGCTTAACATCCACAATATTTCTGTGAAATAGGACTTTACGTGATTTGTACATTTTGTTAACACCTGTGTCAGTGGTGGGTGGGGCTCCTGGGTGTACTGGCCTGGGGGCTGCTGTGTGGCTTGGCTGGATCCTGCCCAGCTGCCACTGCCTTCTCTGCTAAGCCAGCTGCAGAGAAGGCCAGCTCACCAGGGAGAAACTTCCAGGGGAGAGGATGGTGCGGGCCAGGGGGGTGGAGGGTGCCCGAGCCAGGACTGGGAAATCCAGGGCACTTACCTTTCCATCCGCACTCTATGGGACCACACCTGGCAAAATGCAGGTACGAGACCTGCTGAGGAGCCCCTGTGGCACAGTGGTTACGAGCTTGGCTGGTAACCAAAAGGCCAACAACAGTTCGAATCCACCAACCAGCCACTCCTTGGAAACCCTATGGTGGCAGTTCTACTCTGTCCTATAGGGTCACTATGAGTCGAAATCGACTGGACGGCAATGGTTTTATTTTTATTTTTATTTCTTAAGATCAGCTGAGTCACAGGAGCCAAGGGGGACCAGGGTTGGCAGTTTGGGCCTGGGCCTCCATCACCTCAAGACTAGGTGGCTTCTGGGCCTCTCAAGCAGAAGTGGGCTTCAAGACCTGGATCTGGTATCTTTGCACTCAGACACCTGAGTGCCTCAGTCCACAGACGTACGTGCAGTCGGACATTCCCCTAAAGTAAGTTAAATGACGCATACCTGTAATTAAATAAAATTTACTTATAGCTTTCTTTTAAAAATATTAAAATTTTCAATTCCACTTCTTTTATTATCATCCCAGTTTTAAGCAAATTATAATACTGGCAGGATATTGGCTATTTCACCTTATCACCAGAAAGATGCAAAGCTAAATGCAGAAAACAACTGAGAAGGGCTGTAGCAATTGCTCAGTATAAGTTTGCTCTGGGCTAAAAAACTGATTGCATATCTAAGTATTTCAACAAACAAAATAGGATGTTTTCTACTTTGGGATTTTTATCTTGGAATTTCTTTCTCTATTCCCATCTATTAGAAGCTGTTTTGACAAGAAATTGATAAGCATTTGATCTACGGTATTTTTATGCAAATAATGCATGCCTTCTCTGTTTGCCAACTGTGCCCTCCCCCCACGAGACATTTTCATAAGTGTTGCTATGCCAATTTTGTTTTACATGTTGCTGTAAAAAAAATAGCATAATGCACTTATGAAAATACCTCACAGGAGGAAGAGAGCTCTTGGCAAACAAATGTCGAAAGCATGAGTTACTGCATAAAAATACAGTAAATCATATCAATATAGTGACAATCTCTGTGCTGTATGTATGACAATGATTTTCCAACATTTGATTTTCAACTGACAGATTTTTTTTTATATATTTTATTGTACTTCAGGTGAAGGCTTACAGAACAAATAATTTCTCATGAAACAGTAGTACACATGTTGTTTTATGACATTGGTTAACAACCCCACAACATATTAACCCTCTAACTTCTCAACCTTTTTTTTTGGTGAAAATACACATAGCCAAAGATACACCATTTCAAAAATTTCTACATGCACAGTTCAGTGACATTGACTACGCTCTTCCAATTGTGCTGTTATTCTCACTTAAGATGAAGGTTTACAGAACAAAATAGTTTCTCATTTAACAGTTACTACAAATGTTGCCCTATGACAATGGTTAACAATCTCACAACACATCAAAAATATCCTTACTCAACCTTGGGTTCCCTATCACCAGCTTCCTTGTCCCCTTCTGCTTTCTGGCCCTTGTCACTGGACTCCTGTACCTCGTTAGTCTCATTTGGTTTTACAGGGCTGTCCACTCCCAGGCTGAACAGTGAACCTCGGAGGTAGCTTCACCACTGAGTTAAAAGGGTATCTGGGGGCCATACTCTCGAGGTTTCTCCAGTCTCCTTTAGGCCAGTAAATCTGGTCTTTTCTTTGTGAGTTAGAATTATGCTCTACGGCCTTCTCCGGCTCTGTCCAGAACCCTCTGTTGTGATCCTGGTCAGAGCAGTCAGTGGTGGTAGCTGGGCACCATCTAGCTGTACCGGACTCAGTCCGGTGGAGGCCTTGGTAGCTGTGGACAATTAGTCCTTTGGACTAATCTTTTCCTTGTATCTTGTTCTCTTCATTCTCCCTTGCTCCCGAAGGAATGAGACCAGTGGAGTATCTTAGATGGCCACTCACAGGCTTTTAAGACCCCAGATACTACTCACCAAGGCAGAATGTAAAGCATTGTCTTTATAAACTGTGTCATGCCAATTGAGCTAGATGTTCCCGGAGACCATGGTCCCCACAGCCCTCCACCAAGCAATTCAGTCCCTCAGGGAGTTTGGATGTGTCTATGGGGCTTCCATGACCTTTCCTTGTACAAGTTGTGCTAGTTTCCCCTGTATTGTGGACTGTCTCATCCTTCACCCAAGATACCACTTATCTATTGCCTATTTAGTATTTCCCCCCAACCCCTTCCATCCCTGGTAATCAAGGAAGATTGTTACATTTTGTGTTTGAACTTTTTCATGGGTTTTTACAATAGAGGTCTCATACAATATTTGTCCTTTTGTGATTGACTTATTTCACTCAGCATAATGTCCTCCAGTTTCATCCATGTTATGAGATGCTTCACAGATTCATTGTTGTTCTTTCTCGTTGCGTAGTACTCCATTGTGTGTATGTACCATAGTTTGTTTATCCATTCATCTGTTGAGGGTAGATATGTATGTATATATATATATAAAACTTCCCAGTGCATGGTTACATAAATGAAAACAAAGTTTCATAATAGTCTAAGTGTTTTTTACTGTGATATTTACCAATATTTGGTAATCTACTTTATTTTGTAAAAGAATTCTGGCTACTAGCCAGCATTGAAATAAAAAGTTATTTATTTAGTCTGCAATCTGAAAAATGATCGCCTATAGCACAGTGCTTAATTATATGGACTCCAATATCAGGTAGCTGCCACAGCAACATGTACACCTCTTCTCTATAAACCTTACAACAACAATAATTTTTCATTCATTTGTGTGAATATTTGGTTAACATCTAGGATACTATATTCTTGTGACAGTAAGGTTTTTTCTGTTCTGATCTTATTCAGGGAACATACTATCATTCTCAGGACAAAATAAGTACACAATTAATATTGTTGAAGGAATCATTGTCTCCTTCTAGCTGCATATAATCATGCAGTGAGTCCTGCTTATTTTACTTCCAAAATATATCTGACTCTATCCATTTTACTCCATGCTACCACCTTAGTTAACACGATTGTCACTTACTTCACTGTAATTGTCTCCTCATTGATTTCAGTGCTTCCATTCTTAGTCTTTCTTAACTCAATCTCCAAACATCATCAGAATGTTCTTAATAAAACTGATCTCAAGCACCCCAATGTGTTTGCATTGCAAGTGCACAACAATCCAAACTATTTCATGTGACCTATAGTGTTCAACTTAATCTGATTCCTACCTGTATCAGCCAGCTTTTGATCTGTAACAAATCCACAAATCACCTCAGAGCATAGTGGATTATTACTAGAAATATTTTTTTGAATTCACAATTCTATTGATTGGCAAGTTAGTCTGGGCTCAACTGGGAAGCTATGCTGATCTGGACCAGGCTCATTTGACGTTGGCTGGGGCTCACTCATGTAGTTGGCTGCTAGGTCAACTGGAGGCTAGATTACTGTTAACTGGGGCAGCTCAGTTTTCCTCCACATAGTCTTCATGCTCTAGATGCCAGTCCAGTCTTGTTCACGTTGTAGCAGTGTCCTGTAGTGGAGAGTAGAAGTGTGCTAAGCTTGTTGATGCATAGCTTGAAAATGGTAGATGAGTACTTCCACAGTCTTCTTCACCTCAAGCAAGTCACAAAGCCAACCCAGATGCAAGGGGTGTGTCTTAGTTATCTAGTGCCGCTGTAACAGAAATACCACAAGCCAATGGCTTTAACAAAGGGAAATTTATTCTTTCACAGTCTAGGAGGCCAGAATTCCAAATTCAGAATGCCAGCTCCAGGGGAAGGCTTTCTCTCTGTCAGCTCTGGTAAAAGGTCTTTGTCATCAATCTTCCCCCTGGTCTAGGAGCTTCTCAGAGCAGGGACCCTGGGTCTTAAGGACACGTGCTCCTGGCTTTTTTTGCTTGGTGATAATAAGGTCCCTGTGTCTCTCTGCTCGCGTGTCTCTTTTTTATCTCAAAAGAGATTGACTCAAGTACAATCTAACCTTGTAGATTCAGTCCTGCCTCATTAACTTCATAGAGGTAGGATTTACAACACATAGGAAAATCACATCAGATGACAAAATGGTGGACAATCACACAATACTTGGAATGATGGTCTAACCAAGTTGACACATACTTTTGGGGGACACAATTCAGTCCATAACAAGGTGAGAAATTGACTCCACTTCTTGATAAGAAGTGTTGGAAAGTCATATTGCAAAGGGGCAATATCTTGTTGGTTTTTGCAAACAATTTTCCATACTATCCACATTTCATACCTGCAGCATACCTCAAATGTGACTACTACTACTCACCATGTCCTATAGGGTCGCTGTGAGTCAGAATCAACTTGATGGCAATGGGGTTTTTCCTTGTTGTTGTTTTTTTACTCACCACTTGGAAACCCTGCTGGCATAGTGGTTAAGAGTTTGGCAGCTAACCAAAAGGTCAGCAGTTCAAATCCACCAGGTGCTCCTTGGAAACCCTATGGGGCAGCTCTACTCTGCCCTATAGAGTCACTATGAGTTGGAATTGACTCAACAGCAATGAGTTTAACTCACCACTTACTTAATCTCATCTGCTTGCTTACTTTACTCTTTCAAGACATCAAGCTTATTTTTAGCTACAGGGTCTTTGATCATGCCTATGCCTAAAACACCTTCCTCAATATCATCATGTAACTGACTGTTCTTAACTGTCTGGTCCCAGATCAGATGTTACTTTAAGTCGCCAGTTGATAAAGGCCTAAAGTTTTTGTCGTAGTTAAAACCTGAACCTGTGGCCCAAACTCTCCAGTTTGAAAGATAAACAAAAAAACCCAAAAAACTAAAGTTAAATAATTATTAAAACATCAAGCACTATAAATTAAATACTGAGTCCCAGGATAATTATATGACAATAGACTGTGAGCTACTTGAGGGCAAGTACTCATTCATATTAACATCGAAACTTAACATAATGCCTCACAGTGTCTGTACCTGGCAGTTATTTTTAAAATGTTTGCTGCTCTAATTTTTGAAATAACCTACACAATTGCCTCCAAACTGAAGCTGTTATTTTACAAAACATTGAATAGTTTTGGGAAAAAATGAATTCCCCATATTGTGAAGAGTTAAAGGACAAATTACACCAGGATCCTCCTTCCAAGCAGAAGCCCTTGGTGAGCATCTGCTTTGATCTGACTGTTTAATTTTCTTTTCCCCCTCACAGCAGGAGAAGGTAATTACTAACTCCTGCTCTTAATTACGAGCCTCTTGCCCAGTGATCTGGTTTTGCCTCTGTCTCTATTGTAGTACATCATAGAATTTGCTAAGAGAATTATGTTAGTAACCAGAGCTTTTGTTTCATCTCCCTAAGTTATCTAAAAAAATCATTGTACCATGTAGTCTTCTACATGTGAATGTCACCCAACAGCTCCTTCCAAATATCTTGTCTTTCTGCATCATTCTTCTTTAAAATCTGATTAAAATGAAGAGTCATAACAAGGCTAGCCTTGTTTTAATTATTCACTCTCCAATTTTATTTTTGGAATTTGGGCTCCATCCATAAGTATGGCACACACGTATGTCCAAGTTGTGACTTCTCTTTTTTCTCCTTCTGGATATCTGACAGACACCTCAAAATTAACACTTTCAATTCTAAATTTAGCATCTTTCACTCAAAGACTGCCTCTGCATCTTCTGTAATCTTTACCTCATTTAATAGCATCCCATCCTCACAATATGGCTGCTGTACAATTTTCCAACCTCATCTGTTGCTACTTCCTACTCTCTCTCCACACGTCGGCTGCTTCAGCTAAGCGAGTCTGCTCACTCCTCCTAAACACAGCATGCTCTTCTTGGGCAGTGTTGGATAGATAATACAAGGGTAACTCTCACCTTAGAGCACCTGCAAACCAGAACATGATATATTTAAAAGAATTTGACAGTTGATCTTTCAAAGAGAAAAGCATGCATCTAAACATCATGGAAAACTTTAAAAAGCCAGACTTTGTTACATGTACATAAACGGATTACTATTATTATATTTTAAAAAACATGAGTGAGAGATTAGCATAAAAATGGTTCAACAGAGAGCTGCAGAAATAATTAATTCTATCTTGCTCCTGGAACCCTCTCTCATCCTTTCTGCCTAGTGAACACCATCTTCTTCATTACTCATAATAAATGATACCTCTTCCGTTAATGTTCCCCCAGACTTACTCCCAAGGTAACCAGTTGCTCTATCTTCTCTGACTCAGCACACACTGACTATATCTTTCCTGCAGCAGTCACTTTACTTCTATGGCAGGACCCAGGCTGAACATAGGCTAATGCATACTTAGAAAATGATCAACATTAATAACTAAATGCTTACAGAAGCCATACATTCCTTTTTTATTTAATACAGAAAAATAAATATCTAACCTCTAACTATTCAAGCAGTAAGAGAAGTTTGCAGTTAGTAACCAAACTGACTTTCTGCTAGTTGAGTAACTATATGTACTTCTTATAACCGGAGATATTTAAATATGCAAAATGTAGCTTATGACTTTCAACAGTGTTTTTTTTTTAAACCCAACTATTCATTGATGAGATAGTACAAGCTGAAAGTTGTAAAGACTCTGGAATTTGTAAGCTTACTAAGAGTAAATTGATGATATTTTGCTTACTCTGGCAATTTTTTTTTTTTTTACCTTGAAATTCTTGTACAGCCCTATTACTTAGTATCCGCCCATCATGCCTTTCATTATTTACTCAGTTATTTATTCAAAATACCATTAATAATCATCTACCATGGTGAAGACATCCATATATACTGAAGATAATTTACTTTTTAAAAAAGTAAATAAATATCATCTTACTGAATTTTATCCTTTTCTAGGTTGACTCATAAAATTTTTAAGACTTTAATTGTTAGAGCAGTTTTAGGTTTATAGAAAAATTGTATTTAAAGTACAAAGAGTTCTATCTCCCCCTGCCCAGTTTCTCCTATTATTAACACCCTGCATTTCTATGGTACATTTGTTACAATTTATGAACTGATATTGAGACATGATTATTAACTGAAGTTTATAGTTTTATATTAGGGTTCACTCTTTGTGCTGTACAGTTCTATGGGTTTTGAGAAATCCATAATATCATGTGTTTACCATTACAATATTATACAAAATGCCCTGGTTCCACCTTTTCATTCCTCCCTCCCTCACCCAGAGCTCCAGGGAGCTACTATTTTTTTTTCTGTCTCTATAGTTTTGCCTTTTCTAGAATATCATATAGTTGGAACACACAGTATCTATCTTTTTTAGACTGATTGCTTTCACTTAACAAAAATAAAAAACCAAACCCATTGCCTTCGAGTTGATTCCAACTCGTATGCATTTAAGGTTCCTCCATATCTTTTTGTAGCTTGATATCATATTTCTTTTTGTCTCTGAATAATATTCCATTGTATGTATGTACCAGAGTTTGTATATACATTCACTCATTGAAGGACATCTGTGTAGCTTCCAATTTTTGACAGTTATGAATAAAGCAGCTATAAATATTTGTGTGAATGTTTTCATATGGACATATTTTTCCAAATTATGTGGGTACATACCAAGCAGCATGATTGCTGGATCATATGATAAGCCTATGTTTAGCTTTGTAAGAATATGCAAGACTGGCTTCCAAAGCTTCTATCAGCAATGATTCAGAGTTCCTGTTGCTCCATATCTTCATCAGCATTTGGTGCTGTCAGTGTTTTAGATTTTAGCCCTTTGAATAGGTTTATAGGAGCCCTGGTGCGCAATGGTTAAGAGCTGTGGCAAGCTACAGCTGCTAAACAAAAGGTTGGCAGTTCGAATCCACTAGCTGCTCCTTGGAAACCCTACGAGACAGTTCTACTCTGTCCTACAGGGTCACTATGAGTCAGAATTAATTCAACGGCAATGGATTTTTTTGGCTTTTTAGTGGGTTTATAGTGGTATCTCATTGTTGTTTTAACTTGCAATTCCCTAATGACAAATGATATTGAACATCTTTTCATATGCTTATTTTCCATCTGTTTATCTTCTTTGATGAAGTGTCAGTTCAGATCTCTTGCTGATTTTGTAATTGTTTTCTCATTGTTGGGCTTTAAGAATTGTGTAAATATTTTACATACAAATCTTTCCTCAAATTTTTTTGAAAATATTTTCTCCCAGTCTGCCGTTTGTCTTTTCATTCTTTTTTTTTTTTTTACTTTGTTGTTGTTGAGAATTTACATAGCAAAACATACACCAATTCAACTGTTTCTACACGTACACTTCAGTGCAATTGATTACATTCTTCAGGTTGTGCAATGGTCCTTACCCTCCTTTTCTGAGTTGTTCCTCCCCCATTGACATAAACTTACTGCCCTCTAAGCTTCCTATCTAATCTTTAGAGTTGCTGTTGTCACTTTAATCCCTTATAAATAGTTCTTGAAAGAACATAATGCTCAAGGTAGACTTTTTTTACTAGATAAACTAAACTGTTGTTTGGTTTTAAGACGACATCAGGGGATATTATTGGTTTATGGTTTAGAGATTATCTCAGGGCAATAGTTTCAGGGTTTTGTCAAGACTCCATGGTTCCAGAAAGTTTGGAATCCATGAGAATTTGAAATTCTGATCTGCATTTCCACCCTTTTGATCAGGATTTTTCTATGTAATCTTTGATCAAAATGTTCAGTATTGGTAGCTGGGCACCATACAGTTCTGGTCTCATGTCAAAGGAGGCAGTTGTTCATGAAGGCAATTAGCCACACATTTTCATTTTCTCCTCCTATTCCTGACTCTCCTTCTTTCTCTGTTTCTCCAGGCAAATAGAGACCAATTGTTAAGCCTTGGACTGCTGCTTGCAAGCTTTTAAGACCACAGGCACTATGCAGTGAGCTAGGAGGTAGAATATAGGCACTAAAAACATTATCAGATCAGTTAACTGGGTGTCCCATAAAATTATGACCCTAAACCTCCAAACCAAGGAACCAAATCCCGTGAGGTTTTTGGTTGTACATCAGCAACCTCAGCAGCTACTTTTCTTTTTTTTGTCGTTGCTGTAAATATGTCTATCACACAACTTTTGCCAATTCAACATTTTACAGATGTACAACTTATGGATGGCAATTACAATAACTGGCTGTGCAACCCTACCCTTACTCAATGTGATTTTTTTCATTACTGTTATCCCCCATTTTTCCCACCTATAATAACCACGAATAAACTTTGGTGTCCATATATTTGCCTTTTCTTATCTTTTTATATAAGTGAGGTCATATAATATTCGTCCTTTAGTGATTGACTTATTTCACTCAGCATAGTGTCTTCAAGCTTCATCCTTATTGTAGCATGTATCAGCACTTCATTTCTCTTACTGACTGAGTAGTTGCTGTTGTTGTTATGTGCCATACAGTCAGTTCTGACTTATAGTGATCCTATGTACAACAGAACCAACTGCTGCCCAGTCCAGTGCCATCCTCACAATGAGCCCATTGTTGCAGCAACTGTGACAATACATGTCATCGAGGGTCTTTCTCTTTTTCGATGATCCTCTATTTTACCAAGCATGATGTCCTTCTCCAGTGTCTGGTCCCTCCTGATAATATGTCTGAAGTACATGAAACAAAGTTTCCCCATCCTTGCCTCTAAGGAGAATTCTGACTGTTCTTCCAAACACAGATTTGTTTGTTCTTCTGGAAGTCCATGGTATGTTCAGTATTCTTCACCAACATGATAATTCGAAGGCATCAAATCTTCTTCAGTCTTCCTTATTCACTGCCCAGCTTTTGCATACATATGAGATGACTGAAAATACAGTGGTCTGGGTTAGGCGCATCTTAGTCCTCAAAGTGACATCTTTGCTTTTTAACACTTCAGAGAGGTCTTTTGCAGAAGATTTGCCCAATGCAATACCTCGTTTGATATCTTGACTGCTGCTTCCATGGGCATTGATTGTGGTCCAAGTAAAATGAAATCCTCAACAACTTCAGTGTTTTCTCCTTTTATCATGATGTTGCTTATTGGTCCAGTTGTGAGAATATTTGTTTTCTTTATGTTGAGGTGTAATCCATACTGAAGGCTGTGGTCTTTGATCTTCATCAGTAAGTACTTCAAGTCCTCTTCACTTTCAGCAAGCAAGGTTGTGTCATCTACATACCACAGGTTGTTTATGAGTCTTCCTCCAATCCTGATACCACATTCTCCTTCATGTAGTCCAGCTTCTAGGATTATTTGCTCAGTATACAGATTGAATAAGTATGGTGAAATGATACAACCCTGACGCACATATTTCCTGACTTTAAACCACGGAGTATCCCTTGTTCTACTTGAACGACTGCCTCTTGGCTTATGTACACGTTCTGCATGAGCATAATCAAGTGTTCTGGAATTCCTATTCTTTGCAATGTTATCTATAATTTGTTGTGATACACATAGTCTAATGCCTTCCCATAGTCAATAAAACACAGGTAAATATCTTTCTAGTATTCTCTGCTTTCAGCCAAGATCCATCTGACATCAGCTTGAATTTTGTCAGTTCCCTGTGGATGTACTGCTGCAACTGCTTTTGAATGATTTTCAGCATAATTTTACTTGCATGTGATATTAATGATATTGTTTGATACTTTCTGCATTCTGTTGGATCAACTTTTTTTGGGATGGGCACAAATATGAATCTTGTCCAGTCAGTTGGCCAGACAGTTGTCCTCCAAATTTCTTGACATAGATGAGTGAGCATCTCTAGCGGTGCATCCATTCATTGAAACATCTCAATTCGTATTCTATCGATTCCTGGCGCCTGTTTTTCTCCAATGTGTTCAGTGAGCTTGGACTTCTTCCTTCACTACCATCAGCTTCTGATCATATGCTACCTCCTGAATTGATTGAACATCAACCAATTCTTTTTGGTACAGTGACTCTGTACCTTCCATCTTCTTTTGATGCTTCCTGTGTCGTTTAATACTTTGCCCACTCCATTCCCATTGTCACTGTCGAGTCTATTCCAACCCATAGCAACACTATAGGACATAATAGAACTGTCCCATAGAGTTTCCAAGGAGCATCTGGTGAATTTGAACTGCCGACCTTTTGGTCTTAACCACTACGCTACCAGGGTTTCCACTTTGCCCATAGCATCCTTCAATATTGCAACTCAAGGCTTGATTTTTTTCTTCAGTTCTTTCAACTTGAGAAATGCTGACTGTGTTCTCTCCTTTTGGTTTTCTAATTTCAGGTCTTTGCACGTTTCATTATAATACTTTACTTTGTCTTTTCAAGCTGCCCTCTTGAAATCTTCTGTTCAGCTCTGTTATTTCACCATTTCTGTCTTTCTCTTTAGCTACTTTATGTTCAAGAGCAAGTTTCAGAGTCTCTTTGACATCCATTTTTGTCTTTTCTTTCTTTCCTGTCTTTTTAATGATGTCTTACTTTCTTTATGTGTGATAAACTTAATGTCATTATACAACTCATATGGTCTTTGGTCATTAGTGTTCAATGCATCAAATCTATTTCTGAGATGGTCTCTAAATTCTGGTTCTCTGAAAACCCTGTTGTCGTCGAGTGCATTCCTACTCATAGTAATCCTAGAGGAACTGCCCCATAGTGTTTCTAATGAGCAGCTGGTGGATTCGAACCTTTTGTTTAGCAACCAACTTCTTAACCACTACACCACCATTGAATATGTTCAAGATTGTATTTTAGCTCTCACAGACTTTCTCTAATTTTCTTTAGCTTTAGCTTGAACTTGTATATGAGAAATTGACGGTCTGTTCTGAGGTTGCCCCCTGGCCTTGTTCTGACTAATGATATTGAACTTCTCCATTGTCTCTTTCCACAAATGTGGTTGATTTGGTTCCTGTGTATTACGTCTGGAGAAATCTGAGTGTATACTCACCGTTATATGTTGTTGAAAAAATGTATTTGCAATGAATAAGACTTGGAAAATTCTATCATGCGATCTCCAGTGTAATTTCTGTCACCAAGGCCATATTTTCCAACTACTGATCCTTCTCTCCAACTTTCACATTCCAATCACCAGTAATTATCAATGCATCTTGATTTCATGTTTGATCAATTTTAGACTGCAGAAGTTGGTAAAAGTCTTCAATTTCCAACAGATGAATGGATAAACAAACTATGGTACATTCACACGATGGAGCACTGTGAAGCATCTCACAACATGGATGAATCTGGAGGGCATTATTCTGAATGAAATAAGTCAATCACAAAAAAACAAATACTGTATGAGACCGCTACTATAAAAAACTCATTAAAAGGTTTACACACAAAAAGAAACAATCTTTGAGGGTTACAAGGGAGGGGAGGAGAGGGGTAGGCATGGAAAAACACTAAATAGACAATAGATAAGTGGTAACTTTGGTGAAGGGTAAGACAGTACACAATACTGGGGAAGCCAGCGTAACTTGTTCAAGGCAAGGTTGTAGAAGCTCCATAGACACATCCAGACTCCCTGAGGGACTGAATTACTGTGCTGAGGGCTGTGGGGACCATGGTCTCAGAGAACATCTATCTCAATTGTCATAACATAGTTTTAAAGAAAATGTTCTACACTCTACTTTGATGAGTAGTGTCTGGGGTCTTAAAAGCCTGTGAGCAACCATCTAAGATACTCCACTTGTCTCACCCATCAGGAGCAAGGGAGAATGAAGAAAACTAAAGGTATGCCAGCCCAGGGGCAAGGACTAGAAGACAGGAGGGGACAGGAAAGCTGGTAATAGGGAACTCAGTGTTGAGAAGGGAGAGTGTTGACATGTTATTGGGTTGTTAACCAATGTCATAAAACAATATGTGTACTAACTGTTTAATAAGAAGCTAGTTTGTATGAACTTTCATCTAAAGTACAATTAAAAAAAAAGAAAACCAAAGACACAGGGGAAAGATTAGCCCAAAGGACTAATGCACTACTACCACAGCCTCCACCAGACTGAGTCCAGCATGAGTAGATGGTGTCCCGCTACTACCACCAACTGCTTGGACAAGGATCACAGTATAGGGTCCTGGACAGAGTTGGAGAAAAATGTAGAACAAAATTATAACTCACAAAAAAAGATCAGACTTACTGCCTGTCAGAGACTGGAGAAAGCCCATGAGTATGGACCCTGGACACACTTTTAACTTAGTACTGAAGTTACACCTGACGTTCACCCTTCAATCAAAGGTTAGACAGGCCCACAAAACAAAACGAGACTAAAGGGACACACCAGCCCAGCAGCAAGGACTAGAAGGCAGAAGGGGACAGGAAAGCTGGTAATAGGAAATCCAAGGTCATAAGGGGAGAGTGTTGACATGTCGTGGGGTTGGTAACCAATGTCACAAAACAACATGTGCATTAATGTTCAATGAGAAGCTAGTTTGTTCTATTTCATCTAAAGTACAATTTAAAAAAAAAAAAAGTCAATTTCTTCACCTTTGGCCTTAGTGGTTGGTGTGTAAATTTGAGTAGTAGTCTGTTTTATATATGTACTACATTTTGTTTATCAATTCATCTCTTGATGGTTATTTAGGTTGTTTCCACCTTTTGGTTATGGTGAATAGCATTGCAATTTATTCTCTTAACAATGTCTTTTATAGACCACTTTTAATTTTAATAAATTCCAACATTAATTTTTCTTTTATGAATCAGAATTTTGGTGTCGTAGCTAAGAATCATCACCAAATCTGATGGTATCTAGATTTTTTTCTAAGCTACCTTCTAGAAATTGTATAGTTTTGTGGTTTACATACAGGACTATGAGGCTGCTTTTAAAATAATATTGAGGTCTTTCACAGCAGGAGTGAATATGCCCAAGATACTAAGTATCCAATCAATTCCTAGGAGGATCAAATTTAAAAATATTGTATCTACTCCAAGTTTGATGATGAGTCTGATCTGTCAAGCATTTGCTGTTTGCATTTCTGGATGTCAGCATAAAAGAGGATTTTTTATTCTCTCTGGATCCTATTTTTTAGCCTGGTTTAAAATAAAGGTGGTGTATATTTTCTATGTGATTTTTAGGTCATTAGCAACCTTATTCACTGATTCAAGAATCCAACCCTGATTATGAAAAAAAATCAAATTCGTCTCCAAAAAACTCTATAAAATGTAATCACTATACTTAGTTTTCAAAAAAGATTAACTTTAATCATTCAAAATGCCTCATAATTTCTTATGGTTCAAGTCTTATCTTCATATTCACTTCTATCTTATTTCAACCACCTGATAATGGATCACTTTTCTAATTTTCCACCTTTCAAAGACATCCTACACATCACAGAGACAATAAAAGGTTAGTTAAGTGTACAAAAATAAGTAAATGTTACACAATTTAATAATAGAAAAAAGGACAATGAAAACACACACACACACACTCATCTCAATAGGCAGAAAAAAATCATTTGACATAACCCAACACTCTTTCATGATAAAAACACTCAGCAAATTAGGAATAAAAGGGAATCTTCTAACTCTGAAAAGGTCATCTAAGAGAAAAACACTACAATCACCATACTTAATGGAGGAAGATAATGTGTTCCCCTTGATATCAGGAACAAGGCAAGGATGTCCACTCCTGCCATTTCTATGTGACATTGTATTGGAGGTCACAGCCAGAACAATTTGGCAAGAAAAAGAAATAACAGCCATTCAAACAGGAAAGGAAGAAATTTCTCTATTCACAGACAACATTATCTTGTATATAGAAAATCCTAAGGAATACACACACAAACACACAGACACACACAAACTATTAGCATTAATAAACATGTTTAGCAAGGTTCCAGGTTACAAGATGAATATGCAAAAATAAATTGTTTTCCTATACACTACCAGTAAGGAGCACTGGTTGTTCAATGGTTAAGCGCTAGGCTGCTTACTGAAAGGTTGGCTGTTTGAACTCACCCAGTGGCTCCATGGGAGAAAGACCTGGCAATCTGCTTCTGTAAAGATTACAGCCAAGAAAATTCTATGGGGCAATTATACTCTTTCAAATTGGGTCACTATGAGTCAGAATCCGCGTCATGGCACCCAACAGCAGCTACCAATGTACTATCTTAAAATGAAACTAAGGAGGTAATTATATTTATCATAGTATCAAAATGAATAAGATACTTAAAAGTAAATGAACGCAAAGAAGAACAAGATTTGGATATTGAAAAATAAAACAAAAAAATGTTGAAATATATTGGAAGATCTACCTAAGTGGAAAGACATCATGTCTTCATGAATTAAAATATTGTTGAGATGTTATTCCTTCTCGGATTGATCTGCATATTCAAAACAATCCTTATGAACATTTCAGTTGCCTTTATTGCAGAAATTGAAAAGCTGATCATATAATTTCTTTGGAAATGCAAGGGTCCTAGAATATTCAAAAACAGTATTAAAAAAGAAGAACCAAGTTGGATAACTTACATTTCATGATTTCAAACTTACCACGTGTCTGCAGTAGTCAATACAGTGTCATACTGGCATAAGTATAGACATGGATCAATGGAATAGAACAGAGAATCCAGAAATAAAGTCTTACATTTATTCCTAATTGGTTTTCAACAAGTGAGCTCAGATAATTCAACGGGAAAGCATAATCATTTCAACAAATGATGTTGGCACAACTGGATATCCACATACAAAAGAATAAAGTTAGACCCTCTACCCTACAACATATACAAAGATTAGCTCAGAATGAATCATAGGCTTAATGTAAGAGTTAAAACTATAAAACTCTTAGAAGTAAAATAAGAGTAACTCTTCATAATCTTAGTTTAGGTGATGCACAAGCAACAAAAGAAAAAACAATAAAGTGGTCTTCTTCAAAATTACAAATGTGCTACAAATAACACCATCAAAAAAATAAACAGCAGCTCACAGACTGGAGAACGTATTTACAAATTATATGCCTAAATAGCGACTAGTATCCAGAATATATAAAAAATTCATACAACTCAATTATGTTGATATGATTTGAGTCCACATTGTAACTAACCTTTAAGAAAATACCAGTTGTCAACTTTTGTTTAGTACCAATAAAAAATATCCACAATTATCTGAATCAGTTATTAAAATACTCCTTCTCTCCACTACATATTAATGTGAGCTAGATTTTCTTCCAATGCAATAACCGGAACAACATACTTTAAAAGATTGAATGCAAAAGCAAATATGAGAATCTATTTTTTTAAAATTAAGCCAAGGATAAAAGAGATTTTCAAAATGTATACATTACTGTTTCCACTAATTTTTCTGAAGAATAGTTATATCTGAAAACATTGTTATTTATGTTAATATGTAAGGGAATTATTGTTATTAAATAAATATTTTTAATTTTTAGTAAGTTTTCTTAGTTTTAATTTCTAATACAGTAAATATCAATATCATATCTCATGTAACAAAACCTTTTTTGAGTCCTCAATAATTTTTAAGAGTATAAAGCTGTTCTGGGAGTCCCTGGGTGGTGAAAATGGTTAACTCATTAGGCTACTGACTGAAAGGTTGGTGGTTGGAGTCCACACAGAGGCACCTGGAAGAAAGAATTGGCAATCTATTTCTGAAACACAAGACATGGAGCACAGTTCTACACTATGGAGCACAGTTCTACTCTGACACACAGGGGTTACCATGAGTCAGAATTGACTCAATGGCAACTGGTTTGGCTTTTTAAAGTTTTCTTAAAAAGCACCAATCATAAAAGGAAAAATATATTGGCCTATATAAAGATTAAGAATATCTGTTCAACAAAAGATACTGTTTTAGGGCAAAAATGTAACCCACTGAATGGGAAGTATAAATATCTGACAAAGTATTTGTATCCTGAACTACAAGGAAATGAGAAAAATTTGTACAACCTAATAAAAAATCTGCAAGTCTTTAACAGGCACTTCTCAAGGCAGAATAACCAAATGGCCAATGTGGTGCAATGAATTACTTAATATGGCCCTTCTAGCCAGGATTTTTGTGACTCGTACACGTTGATTGAGTGGGACTACGCAAATAAGGTATGTGGTACCTGTGATGGTTGCAGTTATGTGTCAACTTGGCTAGGCCATGATTCCCAATACTGTATGGTTGTCCTCCATTTTATGTGTTGTGGATCCTGACCTGTACATGTTGATGAGGCAGGATTGGTGTGGGGTGCATCTTGGGTCCTCAAGTCGCAGCCTTGCAGAAGGGCATGACTCAAGTCTCACCCCTACTAAAGTTACACCCTTCCCTGGGATGTGGCTTGCATCTAAGGTATATGTGTGGACGCCGTTAAGGGGCTCTCGCTCTCTGCATTTGGATCCCGAGTCTGGTTCGTGATCGACTGACCTCTGGTTCCTGAGACTTGAGCCAGAGTCCTGCCATCAGACCTGCTGATTTTGGGATTCACTGACCTCTGCAGCCCCATGGGTCTGCGGTGTATCATCTGACCTGATTCACCAACTTCTGCAGCCCTTTGAGCCAGCAGCCTGTGGTCTAAACTGTTGGTTTGGGTTCATCAGCCCCTGCAGCCATGAGGGTTGGGAGAAGCCCATGTCAGACCCATGGATTTTGGGACTTGCCAGACTCCACACTGCATAAGCCATTTCCTTTACATGGTCTGTGAGTTCTGTGAGATATTGCAGCGAGTTAGGGAACCCAAAGACAGGAGGAAGACTACTGAGGGAAGAGGGAGTAGTGGACGTTAGAGATGATGGAGTGGTACAGCAGTTTGGAAAAGTTGGACATTTGGGACATCTTTAACCTCTGCCTCGCAGGAACCAGCTTTACGTTGATCCTTACAAAAGAAATTATTCATTTAGCCAATAATGATCACTTTTATTATTTCAGGGAAATGCAAATTAAAACCATATGTGATACTATTATCTATCCTCCAGATAATATAAAACACACACACACAGACACACACACACATTCATTAGTAAGAATGTAGGACTACTAGGGCTGAGAATGTAAATTGGTAAACCACTTTGGGAAATTGTGTGACACTGTGTACTCAAGCTGAAAGTATGGTCATTTCATTTTATATTCAGAAGGAAATGCACCTACTGATATTTTCATCAAAAGGCTTATATAAACCACGGGCTTCACCAGACTGAGTACAGTACAAGTAGATGGTGCCCGGCTATCACCACTGACTGCTCTAACTGGGCTCACAACAGAGGGTCCTGGACAAAGCTGGAGAAAAATGTAGAACAAAATTCTAACTTACAAAAAAAGACAGACTTACTGGCCTGATAGAGACTGGAGAAACCTCAAGAGTATGGCCCCCGGACACTCTTTTAGCTCAGTAATGAAGTCACTCCCAAGGTTCACTGTTCAGCCAAAGATTAGACAACCCAGTAAGACAAAACAAGACTAATGGGGCACAACAGTCCAGGGACAAGGACTAGAAGGCAGGAGGGGACAGGAAAGTTGGTAATACAGAATCCAAGGTGGAGAAGGGACAGTGTTGACATGTCATGGGGTGGTTAACCATTGTCATAAAACAATATGTGTACTAACTGTTTAATGAGAAATTATTTGTTCTGTAAAGCTTCATCTAAAGTACAATTCAAAAAAAGGCTTATATAGGAACATGCATAGCAACACTATTGGTATTAGCTCCAAACGTAAAATTACTACATGACCAGTACAATGGATAAATAAATTGTGATATCTCCACACATTAAAACACCAGACGGCAAAGAAAATTAATTATGTATTGTGCTGCACATACAGGTTGCCTTAAAGGCTATCTCTATATCCCAAACAACCACCAGAGTACTGGGATGAGAATTCCACCCAGTGGCATCCACCACTTCATGGATGATATGTCCATATAGCCTGATCAATTCGTACACACGAGATATGTTCAAGGTGATGGTAATAGTTAAATATGTTTTAATTACTCACAGACAACAGACCTGTGGATGGTTCAGGGCAGCTAGATCTTGCCCTATCCACTGATGGCAAATGGCAGAAGAGTTCAAGTACCCTCGGGGGAGGACATTAATTGTAAATTGCAAGCCTTTCCACACGAAAGCAAACTGATCATTATCCTCCTCCTGCAATGGGATGTTAAGAAGGCATTATCAATATCCACAACAGCATACCAAGTGCACTGAGTTTCCATAATTTGTTCAGTCACTGTTATAATATCTGGCATTGCAGGAGCAAGAGAATCCATTCCTGCACTGAGGCACTGATAGTCATCGGTAAGGCAATAAGGCACCACATACCACTTGCCTTCTTAATGGTCACAAGGGGTTCTTGTACGGGGAAATTGCTGCCCTCAACACTCCTGCTTGAACCAAATCCCTAATAAGGAGAAAAATCTTTTCCCCACTAGGGATCCAACAATGTGATTGTTGTATCACATGTTTTGGCTTGGGAATCAGTGAGGGCTCCCTCAACACTCTGCGAATGGTGATGGTCAGGATTTACCCAAGTGTGTATGTGGGGGCAGAGATCATAAACAATGTGGCATCTCTGAGTAGTACATTGGTATAATACCAGTGATGTATTCAGTGGGGAGAAACACAACCACTGGCATGACAAAGGACCCAGAATCTCCCACCCACAAATGTGTTCTAACCTGCCTGAAAAAATGCCTACAGCTGCTGCCAAATCCACCCAAAGGGACTTGCTCATCCCTCCCTTCTAGCCCTCCTATCCTGGGGCTGGTATGTCCAAGGGCTCATGACTGCCCACTGCAGGGATATTATAGCCTCCTCCTTGGTGGACCAAAGAGGCAGTGTTACCCAAGGGAGATGTCCCAGGGTGGAATATGCTGCCAAAATGGAGCCTACTACCCAGCTAATAATGAGCTGCGATGTGTCTGCAGCCTTTGCAGCTTCATTAACTTGGGCTGCAGTATCATGAAGAGCCATGTAAATTTGGCACCCACCCTCTGTCTCCACCTTGACAGGGGAATCAGGCCTAAGGGGATAGGGGGCAGGAGCAGGTAGGGACTTTCACTTCTGCCCTATGCTAACTTGAACTTGGTTAGATCTGGATAGAGGGGGATGGGGAGCCCAGCTACTGGAATAGATTCTGGTTCTTCTTGTTCTTCTATTAGTGGAGCAGTAGAGCTGAGGGAAGTTTCCTCCACACAGCATATCTGTTTCTCATCATTCCCCCATCCCTTCTTGCTTGCAGTTCGAATCTGAGGATCCTTCTTCATTGTCAGCCTGCCCTTAGGATCTCCTTCTAAGAGGTATCTCTCCAATAAATCATGGGTTGGGATCCCATTAACTTCCTCCTTAAAGGCACTGCTCTACAGTAATCATAACCACATAGTCTTCCAAGACGGAGTGGTAGGGGGAGGAGGTCTAAGATTTTAAGGGCCATAGCATGACCCTTTGGCTACCAATAGCCACTTTTTTAGCAGCTCCAACTCCAGCCAAGATATACCAGACAGGGAGGGTCCTGTACAGTGTCTTCTCTATGGCCTAGCTGAGGTGTATTCCCAGAGTGAATAGTAACACCATCTTGTCTTTCTATCTTGGAGGCTGCCTCTATGACATCATCTAAGTCTCCAAGCGGCAGGGGCACCTGGTAGAAATTGGGTACCTTCCCCCTGCCTCCTGGGTCTGGTATGTCCAAGGGCTCATGACCACACACTGCAGAAAGGTTATAACCTCCTCCTTGGTGGACCAAAGAGGCAGTGTTATCCAAGGGAGATGTCCCAGGATGGAATATGCTGCCAAAATGGAGCTTACCACCCAGCTAATAATAGGCTGCAGTGTGTCTGCAGCCTTTGAAGCTTCATTAATCAGCTGGGCCACAGAGGTCATCTGCTGTAGGACCAGGTTATTAGCCATTTTACCCTAACTGTGCCTTTCCCTTCTGGTCATAGTGCTATTGGTAATGCCTCATCATAGAGACGAGTCAATCACATTAGCACGTCTTTTTCTGGTTTTTGGCTGCACTGGTTCATCATACCTTGAATTTCTTTCTCAGTGAAACCCTAGTTTTAGTCACCACAAACTCTTTGCTGGTGGAGTTTTCACTGGCCTCCAGTGAAACAATAGGATGCAGCCAGGGCTTGGTCACCCATTCAGTTTCAGTTTGGGCATATTCATGGTGCATGGAGGCATGTGGTTTGAACAAACACTTAGCCATAAACCAGGGGACAGTCTTAGGAGTGACCTGATCCCCACACTCACGGCACTCAGCCCAACCACACATCCAACTCGGATAGACTACTGGGGATAATTTCCTTGCTCCACTTATCTCCCTACCTGCTAAATAATTCTTCCAGATGTGTTTTCAACTTTTCATCCCCCAGGCTGAGGTCTCCCTCTGGACAAAGATTGGGGAAGTTCTACCCTCAGGCTTTTGAAATGTCATTGTCTGGCTTAATCAGACCCTCCTCAGTGCACCATAAACTGTATTGCACAGGCAGGATCCCAAGCAACCACCAGAGTACTGGGATAAGAATTTCACCCAGTGGTACCAATCACTCTATGGATGTTCCTGGAACACACCAAACTCATTCCTACCTCAGGACCTTTGCACTTACTGTACTCCATGCCTGGGATACTTTCCTCCAGATTTTCAGAGAGCTGGCTCCTTCCTGACATTCAGATCTCAGCTCAAACTTATCTCCTTGGAGAGGGCTTTCCTTAAGTAATACATATAGAGAGAATTCTTTGTTTGTTAGTAGATCTATATTATAAAAAATGTACATAATAATTAATATTTTATTTTGAATTTCACAAATAATTTTTGGTGAAGAATTTTTTTTCTCTTAATATATAAGTGCCTGCATATGATTCTGATTTTACCTCTTGATCTGCTATATATATATATATATATATATACACACACACTTATTTATATATATATTCCTATCTGGCCCTTTACAGTACGTTTGTCAACTCTGAGTCTAGAAGACTATATCTGGTTCCACGTTTTTAAATTATAGCTGTATGCGGATGGTACCTAATTTCCAACCTTTATCTCTTATCTCTCTTCTGAAATGCACTCTTTTATATATGTATCTTGACATCTGTTCTCAAGTGTCTAATAGATATATTAAAGCATAAAGTGCCCAAGTCAAAGCTATTGATAACTTCTCATCCATACAAGAAAGTTTTAATAGCTTTATTGAGATATAATTCAAATAACATAAAATTCACCCCCTTAAAGGGTAAAATTTTATGGTTTTTAGTATATTCACAAAATGAGCAAACATCACCACTATTACTATCTAATTTGAGAACATTTTCATCACTTCAAAAAGAAATCTAGTACTGTTATCCAGTTCGAAAAATCATCCAATAAAAATCCTATGGATCTCGTTATGCCTGGGGTTTCATTGAGGTGGGGCCAACTCTGAAGACAGCTAGTAACAATGACTAATGATACTCAGCATCACAGACATTCGTACACTTTCATCAGAGAAACATCTACTCAAACCTTTTGCCTACTTTTTAATTGAGTTACTTGTTTTTTTAATTACTGAAATCTAATTCTGGATAGAAACCTTTTATCAAATACATTTTTCAAGTATTTTTCTCCAGTCAGTGTTTTGCCTTTTCACTTTATTAATTATATTGTTTGGCATGCAAAGTTTTTAATTGATAAAATCTATCAATATTTTTATGGATCATATTTTTGCTGTTGTAGCTAAAAAATATTGTCTAACCCAAGGTCATAAAGATTTACACCTATTTTTTATTCTAAGAGTTTTATAGTTTTAGCTCTCACATCTAAGGTTATGACCAATTTTCAGTTAATTTTTGCATATACTGTGAGGAAGGAGTCAAACTTTGTTTTTTGCATGCGTGTATGTAGTTGAGCCAGCACCATTTGTTGACAAGACTGTTCTTTCTCTATTGATTGTCTTGGTATCCTGTGAGAAAAATCAACTGGCCATAAATGGAGGGTTTGTTTCCGGACTATTTGACTACCACAGCAGAAAGGGACAGAGATTGTGCAAAATGAAGGACAGCTACCTGCCTCCTGGAATTTTACAGGCAGAGAATGGGCCAATGGAATGACTTGGTTGCAAACATCCGTTGTCTTCCAAGAAAAGGAAGGTACTATCCCAGGAGCAGTTGGGAGATAAGCAAAACTGTTGGAGGGACCATGGCAGGCCGGGCTGCTTTCATTTCAAAAGATGGAACCACTATCTCTGTTTAAAAGGGTGAAAAAAACATCTCCTAGGTTTTAAAGGGTCAGATCTCCACCACCTCCGTTCTCGAGGGCTGCCGTTCAAGTGGACCAAGAGAATGAGGGTACCACCCTGAGCTGAGGGAGTAGGGCTGCCATGACCAAGGGCCAGGATAATGGAGCTGCCCAGGGCTGAGGAGGTGGAGTCACCATTCAGATGGACAAAGAGAATGAGGTCACCCAAAGCCAAAGGAGCAGAGTTGCCATCCCAGTGTGCCTAGAAGTTTCAGCTAATGACCAGGGCCAAGAGGCCTCTACCCAGAGTCTGGAGGGCAGGGCCATTGCCCAGATGGTCAGAGAGAACAGAGGATTATTTTCAAGACTTGAGAGCTAATGTAATTTGTCCTGTTGGGTTTTGGAATTTTCTTGGTTCTCCTGAACCCATCTTTCCGCTCAGTTTCTCCCATTTGTAATGGAAATATGTTTGATTGGATACACAGGGAAAAACTCGCCTGGCATATATATCTTGTAATTTGTTTCTTGTGCTTTGCCTTCTCAACATTGGTCTTGCTTCTAATGCAGATGCAGTTAAAGCAATGAAAAAACAGCAAGGAAAAGAGTCACAGATTAGGGTAATGGGATGGGAGGGGAATAATCAATGAAGGGTAGCATTCCTGGTGTTACTTATGAAGCTGTGAAACTGTCACATCAACACTGAATTGCATACCTCCAGATTCTTGTTATGTCAAAACAAAACAAAACAAACTAACAAAACTCATGCTTTATTGTGCCACTGCACTCAGGTTTTTTAACATTCAGGGGAGCACTGTACTGATTAAAATATTATTCATTCTGGGCATTGTTAGCTTAGGACACATGCTAGAGTCGAGGGCTCAGGCTTCAGTTTTAAGAGGTCTGTAACCCTTCAAAATAGCATTTTTCCCCTGAAGGAAACTGAAACACAGTCTGGCTAAAAGTAACTTGCCTAAATTCATACAGTTGTTTGCAGAGAAAAGAGATGAAAGAAGCTAGGATTCCTGATCCCCTTGTATATAGCTCATTCCAGTATTTATTACTTCTAAGGAAATGTTACTTTCTCATCTATAATACAAGTTTATGGATATAAAACTACAGGGCATTTTCTGATTATTTATCACCTTTAATTTTATATTTACCATCATGGATGGATTTTCCACTTGCTGTAACAAATGTTCTTTTCAGAAAAAAAAAAAAAAAAACTACTGATAAAATTGCGTAAAGCATAATTATAAGTGACAGAGAATTAAAAAAATTGAGACAATTGAAATAAGTGATATTAATATGTGCTCCCAGAGAATATACAGTGTTCATGGAGAGAAAAAAAAGTTGTATTTGAAACGATGAATACTGGTCATCACATCTTAATACTTTTTCTGGCAGATGCTTTTAAGACTTACTCCTACCTAATTCTCCTGTCCTCCTAGGCATATACCTAGCCCTATAGGACAGAGTAGAACTGCCCCATAGGGTTTCCAAGAAGTGGCTGGTAGATTCGAACTGCCAACCTTTTGGTTAGCAACCCAACTTGTAACCACTACACCACCAGGGTTTCTCTAGGCATATGGGAGGCTTATAAATCTACACCTTCTTTGCTGTTAGGCAGGGCTGTGAGATTAGTTCTGGCAGATGGATTATGATTAGAAATGGTGAGTTATTTCCACAATGTCTTTCTGTGTTTACTTCATCATCATGAGACTCATGTACCCGGAACCCTGGGGATTCCCTGAAATACCTCCTAGTACTCCTATGCCTAGTAGTAAATGTTAATGAAAAGCTATGGAAACTAAAAACACGGTAGGGTGAATGAGGACTCAGAACATCCAGGCATTGGAATGAAGGTTTGGGTCACTCATGTAAAAAACCAAGGCCACCAGAGGGTCTGGATGACAGCAAGTTAAATATGACATGTGTGGTGGGAGAAGGAAGCCATTAATACCAACTACAGCCTTTTAATCAATTTCAGAAATGAAGACTGTCATAGCTTTGCATATTTTTATTTGTCATTGTATGTATATGCTGCCAAAGAGAAATTTATAACAGATATCTTGCCTTGATTTTGGGGTTTTCTTACTCACAAAATCAAATATTCGCTTTAAATAAATCCCTGAACAAAAAACCAGCAGCTCTGCTTTCACCCATAGTTGCAAATCCTTTCTTTCTTTTGGGAAACCAGGCTTGCTAAATTTGAGTTTCAAAAGGTATGGGTGGGTGCAGGGGTAGAGACCATCTTGTAAGCTGGATATCAGTAAAAGGAAGGGGGCAACAGGGTACAATCGATTACATTAAGATTAACCAATGGTTGCTCTTCTATATTTTTCCCTTCTCTTTATTAGACTCATTGTAACTATCTTCTTTGAACCATTTGCTTTTTCTGGAATCAAAATGGTCTCCCAATATGCATACAGAATAACTGATGAGAATAAGCCTTATGTTTAAATTTTGCCTTCTTCCTGGGAAGTTATCCCATATGCTCTGTCCTTTTCTTTATGCTTGGGGGAATTTCTGTTGGGTGCTGGGGTTTCATAGGGAGTTTTCTCATTTGTGTTATCTGAATACTTTCCTTTGACTGGCTTATGGGGATACCAAACTGAGCTCAGTATAAGGTGTCAGATTTGATCTGACGAGGCCTCAGGTAATATTTGCCCCAGTTTGGGTGCAAGGGGAATACTTGCCCAAGTCTTAATACAGAGGTACCCAGGCTGCAGAAAATGCCCTGCAGCTTGCTTGACCAGCCTCACAATCTGCATCAGAATTGCAGTTTCTTTGCTCAGCAGCCTCGCCATTTTCAGCACCATTGTTTAGCAATCTGCTTCAGAACTGCAGTTCTTTTGCTTGGCCTGCCCCATGGTATGATTGAGTGTTGCTGACATAAACTTGTATGAACTCCCTACTTGTAAACCCCTTAAAAATAACTATTTTCCTCCTCTGCGTGAAGCAGTCTTGGAGGCAGCAGCCCTGATGCTTTCTTCCTTGTGCAATGAAATAAAAGGCACCTTTACATTCTCCCACTTTGGTCTCTCATTTATTGGCCGATAGGAGTCAAGAAGAGCAAAACCTGGGGTTTCTACCTGGTAACAATCTGAATGTGAAGGATCTTGGCCTGGGTTTGAAGGAGGCATCAAATAATAACTTGAATTGGATTCGAGGGAAATTGACCTGGGTTCAAGGGATAACTCTTGTAATTTTTAGATAGGTCAACCTGAGGGAAACAGCTTGGAATTGCAGAACTACTTTTGTGTGTGTATGTTGTCTTGCTTTGTGTTGTGCTGTTTTAAGAGCGCATGGATTGTCAAAAGAATGAACATATCTGTCTTGGAAGAAGTACAACCAAAATGCTCCTTAGAAGCTAGGATGACAAGACTTCATCTCACATACTTTGGACATGTTATCAAGAGGGACCAATCCCTGGAGAAGGACATCATTCCTGGTAAAGTGGAAGGTCAGCGAAAAAGAGGAAGACCCTTAAAAGAGATGGATTGACACAATGGCTGCAACAATGGACTCAGGCTCAACAATGATCATGAGAATGGGCAGGACTGGGCAATGTTTTGTTCCGTTGTATATAGGGTCTCTATGAGTCGGAAGGACTTCACTGCACGCAGCAACAACAATATGCTATTGTTGATTGTCATAAAATAGAAAATCATAAGGTAGAACAGAGGCACAGGCCCTATAAGCTTATTATTTGAACTGCTTTCACAGGTCAGTGAATATGTGCTTTTCACCAAAAATGGCATCTACATGGGCAAATTTTGTGATGGGTCACCTAAAAATGTGGATGAGAGTTTGTCTTGAGGACTTCAGTTTTGACCTAAAGAGAGAATTCTGTCTGGGTTTTTTGTTTAATTTTCTGTGCACTGTCATGAGGTCCCTCTAAGCTTCAGCTCCAAGAAAAACTGCTTCTTGTGCCTATCTTATGATTTGGGCTTTCACCTACTGTTCTGAGAAACTTTGATACAAGTTGGTTCTTTTGAAAATTGCGGTGAAAAAAACAATGGATTGCTTAGTTTGTTGGTATAATGAGGCCTCAAAAGTTAAAAATTATTCTAAATTTATCTCTCTAAAAGATTCTTTAAAGCACACAGAAGATAGGGTTATGAAAATGGAATATTTTCTTACCTCCTGATGGTATTATTAAATTAGATTTATAATATTCTTCCAAATAGCTTTATTCTGATTGGTTGAATGATAAATAAGCACTTAAATAAATTTAATAGTCCAAATATTCCCAGGAATTAATGAAAGTGAATTCCTTTTTACTTGAAAGCAGTTCTTAAACTAAAAATTAGGCAAGATTAAGTATATGGACATCATGCTTGGTTAGGTCAATGAAGAAGAGGAAGACCCTCAAGGAGATGAATTGACACAGTGGCCAAAACAGTGGACTCAAACATGGCAGTAATTGTAAGGATGGCACAGGACCAGGCAGTGTTGTGTTCTGTTGTATATAGGGTCACTATGAGTCGGAACCAGCTCGACACCTAACAACAAGTGTATGGAAAGAGTTTTGTTGAAGGAAAAAACAGTAATTTTGTCCTAAAGTGAAAAAAACTGGTTGTTTCAGAATGAGAAAGAAAAGCATAAAAAAAATTGGGGGTGGATAACAAAGGTTATAAGAGGATTAGAAGAAAGTTAAATGGAAGTTAAGATGAGAAGGCAAAACTACTTACCAAGGGAATTTAAAAAAAAAACCTATTGCCGTTGAGTCGATTGTGACTAATAGCAACACTATAGGGTTTCCATGGATGGGCTGGTGGGTTCGAACTGCCAACAGCTCTTAACCCTTGTGTCATCAGGGCTCCTACCAAGACAATAGTAAAAAAAAAAAAAAAAAAAAAAAAAAAACAGAAGAGAAATTGGTTCTTGACAACAACTTGTGCAATTAAGCTATCTTTTGTCCTACAAAATGCATAGACAAACTTAAACATATGTAAATGACTGAGATTTCACAAATTCTTCTTGACATTGGGTCAAAGGAGGCAGAATCAGACCTCCAAGGCCCCCTCCCTCTGAGGCCTGGCTTGCCCATGTAGCCCAAGTGAGAGTTTGAGGAAGGGACCACTCCCAACCAGGTGAAGACAGTCAAAGAGACAAAGGGAAATAGAATACATAATGTGGACATTGATGTGAGGTTTAAAACAAGAAAAATGCTATCTTAATAGTTCTCAGAAATTGGGTGGATCCCCAACATAAAAGAACCATAAACAAATATTCTATTCTGGAGGGATTTTAAGAAGCCAAAGATAAAAATCACAACGAAAGAATTCACCTCCCCCACCCCAGCTTTCTCTGTTTAATAGAACTAAATTATTTTTCTTAGAAGGTATGATATTAGTTAAGTGTAGAGACTATACTGAGAAGAGACAGTTTCAGAGGAATACAACTGTGTACCTGCTTCTGTTTTTTTCAAGGAAAAGGGTAAGTTTTTTTCCCAAAAACAATTGTTTCGTTTATTTATTTTTTTGTCTCTTAATGCCTTTACACTTTTCAAACTTTGGGGATGTAAAAGAGTTTGCAGGTGCTTTGGCAGGAGGGCTAACTATCAACATTAACAATATCAGAAAGTAAAACTGAGGAAGGCTTAATTAAAATGTTCTTTTATTAAATCATTTGTAGAGAGCAATAATGAATGCACTGCATGACGATAACCTCTTAATAAGATTATAAAATTAGTTCTGACTTAGCAGACCCTCTGAGGTCAGACCAAAAAAATAAAGTGTCAGTTTATTCCAGGATATAAAAGACAAAACTTTCAAAAATTTTATTTGCCTTGGTTTATAATATCTAAGTTTGAAAAGCTCTGACGTATGTTAAAGTCTTAGCAAATTTGCTCAAATTTGATAATCTTGTTTCCTTGATATACTGCTCATTGCCTTCATCTATAATATGAAAATTTATTCTTCTGAGTAATCTGCCTAGGAGGCAATTGTTCTGTGTCTATGAGTTTATTAACTTTTATGCCCTTGACTAACAAAACTAAATTCAGTTGATTTTGAAATATCTAAATATTTTACTTTTAAAATATATTATTGTCACCTTGGTTAAACAGACATCCATCTCAGTGAACTATGAAAAATCCTGACAATTCTAAAACTTCATGGAAAGCCACAGAAGATTGTCCCAACCTTATAAGGGGAAAGGTGCAAAAAAAAAAAGAGCCTTTTTTAATGTGTTATGAGTCGCATGAAACTTGTGATCAAATCAGGAGCAGTGTCTAATTTTCTTTGGGTTAAAAATTTATGTGTTAGTGTCTCCTCTTATATTTTGAATAATACAGGTAGTCCCGACTTAAGACGTATTCCAGTGACAACGAACCGTGCTTACGACTGTGGTTTTTTCCACCTCATCAATAGTAACATGTACTACACACAATGTCGAAGCGTGTAATTTTCTGATGTTATCATTCTCAGATGTTTACTTGCAGATGTTCAAAGATTGGATTTATAAAGATACTGATGATAAAAGGTAATAATTATGAAAACTAAAAAAGAAAAAAAGGCGGGATTCCACTGATGTCAGAATCGACTTATGTCGAAGTTGTCAGAAAGCACCCTGTTGTAAGTCAGGGACTGCTTGTATTAGACAACAAGAGCATATTATTAGCAGCCATAATTTTAGTTATTTTTTAAAAATTGCCAACTTGTTTACAACTTTGTTCTTTAATTTAAATCTAGCAACATTGACATCAACGGGTTTCAACTAAGGGTTTATTCCCCTTCTAGATTTTTATTAATATTCAAATGTTTAGAAATGGATAATCATGGTATATTCTTGGTATATCCTAACTATACGCTTTATGTTCATATTATGTTATGTCTCAGGATTATTATGTGTTACATCTACAGTTTTTTTCTCACTAAGGATTATGGTCATCCATTTTAAAAAATTAGGAAATTAGATTAATCATTATGTTTACAAATATTCTGTCTAAAGTTTTATTTTGGGTTGACTTTTATTTGCTGTGCATTACTCTTTAATGAATTCTCATCAAGTCTTTCATCTGTATGAATTTATTGTTAGCAATAAGGTAACCATGGCTATTTTTAATCTTATCATCTACAGATAGTTCTTACTGTAATGATGCCCTGAAGGTGCCTGCGATAAACTATAGACCACAGGGTATTTTTTTTTTTTGTCCCCAAAACAGGACCCGTAAAAGGGACTATGCCCGATGTTTGGACACGGACTTCTAAATTGCACTGCTTATACCACTGGACTGTATCAAGATTTCCAGACTTCTTATGGTAAAGTTCATGGGTTCATGACTGCTGATCCAGGATAAACGGAATGGAAATTAATTACAGGACTGAGTGGACTAAACAATTATTATAGGTTTTATGTGGGGGGATATTACTTGATGTTTTAATGTTCTGTTTTCTGAGTATAAAAACCATTTTCTCTCTTCTCTTAAACTATCTATAACTTATAATAATTTTATAGACTATGTTTATTCATACAAAGGTGAAACATCATTTCTTTCTTCCTAATCCCACAAAAAATTGGAAAACTCTTAATGAGTGTTCTTATTTATTTACTTATTTTGCAATATAAATATTTGCATAAATTCATAAGAATCTATTCCCCTTGTTAAGAGGGTATAGTTGGAAATCTCGGTTATGTGGATAAGCTTTGACTGGAACGTCATATTTGAGAACAGTGCTCAGAGAATTAGGGATGACCAAATACTTTTACGTGAACTGAGATTGACTTTATGAAGCCAGTACTTCTGACGGCAAGCTCTTGACTTAGCTTCCTGGCCTCAAGAGGCTTTTACAAATTTAATCTGAAATTCCTTATGAAAACTTCCACCAAAGCAGTTTAAAAGACTATATGATAAATTTCCATTCTTACTGCACCTATTATTATAATGAACAGCCACATTTTAGATCAAGAAATACATTGTTTTGTGATTGTCTTTTGATTGAGAGGAGAGAGACTGTAAAGAGAAATTTTGTTTCAATGGGAAATTATGGCAGGTTCTCACAGGCTATTGAATTCTGGTTTTTGTTCACTGTCTTTGAGAAACTACAGACAACTAATGAGTTTGTTTTTTTCTTACAGATTAGAACTGTTCTTGTATCGGGTTTATGTTGTTTTCTATGTATCTATACATAATCAATTAGCCAAAAGGAAAACTTGGCAATATGAGAGAGACTAAGATGGAAAGCCATCAAACAATTGAGTAAACTGCTATCAAATCAGAGTCCATTGACAAAAAGAGCATTAATTGGCTGTTCTATAATAGTTTCTGAAATTGGATTAAACTATGTCATATATATGTATATACATACATATGTATATATATATTAAGGTTACAAATGATATTAGAAAAGGTGGCTCTGTTAATAATCTAGACAATGTTATACCCTTTCTCTCTGAAAAAGTACAGATAAATATAATCACATTATAAAATATATTACCTCTTGATTACTTACAAGCTTCCCAAGGAGGAGTTTGTACTTTGGTAAAAGAAAATTGTTGGCTAATAATTTTAGCTGAAGGTCAGGAAGGTCAACATGCAATGCATGCTGCAGATGCTCCTCTTGCATCTTGTAATTTGGAGTTATGACTAGGAAATTTGGCTTTGTGGGCCAGACAAGCCTTTCAGATGATTGGCTTATACATTTTCCTCATTATAATTTTTTATGTTACTATCAAACTACTAAACTGCTTGGCATCTGAGATCTTAAAAGCCTGTGAGCATCCATCTGTTGTTGTTGTTAGGTGCTGTTGAGTCAGTTTTGACTCATAGTGACCTTATGTACAATAGAACAAAACACTGCCCAGTCGTGCACCATCCTTACAATTGTTGTTATACTTCAGCCCATGGTTGCAGCCACTGTGTTAATCCATCTCATTGAGGGTCTTCTTCTTTTTCGCTGACCCTCTACTTTATCAAGCATGATGTCTTTCTCCAGGGACTGGTCCCTCCTGATAACATGTCCAAAGCATGTGAGATGCAGTTGAAGACTCGCCATCCTTGCTTCTAAGCAGCATTCTGGCTGTACTTCTTCGAAGACAGATTTGTTTGTTCTTTTGGCAGTCCCTAGTATATTCAATATTCTTTGCCAACACCATGATTGAAAAGCATCAATTCTTCGGTCTTCCTTATTCATCATCCAGCTTTTGCATACGTATGAGGCTATTGAAAACACCATGGCTTGGGTCAGGTACACCTTAGTCCTTAAAGTGACATTTTTGTTTTTTTAACACCTTAAAGAGGTCTTTTGTAGCAGATTTGCCCAATACAATGCATCGTTTGATTTCTTGACTATTGTTTTCTTGCACATTGATTGTGGATCCAAGTAAAATGAAATCCTTTACAATTTAAATATTTTCTCCATTTGTCATGATGCTGCTTATTGGTCTAGTTGTGAAGATTTTTGTTTTCTTTATGTTGAGATATAATCCATACTGATGGCTGTGGTCTTTGATCTTCATCAGTAGGTGCTTCAAGTCCTCTTCACTTTCAGCAAGCAAGGTTGTGTCATTTGCATATCAGGTTGTTAGTGAGTCTTTCTCCAATCCTGATGCCCTGTTCTTCTTCATATAGTATAGCTTCTTGAATTATTTGCTCAGCATACAGGTTGAATAAATATGGTGAAATGATACAACCCTGATACACACATTTCTTAATTTTAAATACAGTATCCCCTTGTTCTGTTCCAAAGGTTGCTTCTTGGTCTAAGTACAGTTTCCTCATGAGCACAATTAAGTGTTCTGGAATTCCCATTCTTCACAATGTTATCCATAGTTTGTTATGATCTGCACAGTCGAATACATTTGCATGGTCAATAAAACACAGGTAAACATCTTTTTGGTATTCTCTGAGGTCATCTAAGGTACAGCAAATGGTCTCATTCAGACTAGAGAACTACGAAGAGAAGAAGCTAAAAAACCAACAAGAATAGCATATATTTCACAAGAAGGTACCCCAAAGAGCAGTACCTATGAGACCGGAAGAACCTAGGCTGGTGCCCAGCCAGTGCTTAGTGTTTGAAGATTCTAACTGAATCATGATCAGGAGGGGGAACATGTCAAAGAGAGAAACTGATAGCGAATATCTTGCTTTGATTTTGGGGTTTTCTTACAAAACCAAATACTCACTTTAAATAAATTCCTGGCTAAAATTAATTTGCCAGTGACTTTTCTTTCATCCAAAGTTGCAAATCATTTCTTTCTTGTTGGAAGCCAGGGTTACTGAATTTGGATTTCAAAAGATTTGCCTGAGCAGAGACCACATTGTGACCTGATATCAGTTGATCTCAGTAAAAGGGAGGGTGGAAGGGTTCAATCAATCATGTTGTAACCAACAGGGTTAAGCTGTTCTCCCTCCTGCCATCATACCCTGGGTCTATGAATTCCTGATAAGACATCTTGTGTAGCAGCCCAAGGTCACTTCACTGCTCCCCTTCCATTTGGACATGTGCAATAAGCCACAAAGCTGTACTTAGATGAACTTCATGGGTCATACCCGTAAAAAAACACACCCCTAGCTGCCATGCTGCACCCCCCACTGCACCCCCACACGTGTTAATTAGTTCCTGGAATTGCCTGCCTATTCTCTGAAGCTTCATGAAGAAAATTGGGTCCTCATTCAGTTTCAGCCTTCACAGAGTAGCTTTTGCTTTCTTAGGGCTGTATCTAGCGAAAGGGGTAAAAATAATAAAAACTACATCATACGTCTACTGTTATTTTTAAATGAAAATAATGTTTGTAGAGTACTCTGCTTAGTATGTGTAGTAAACTCTCAGTAACAACTATTATGATAGCTTTCACTGTGTTGTCAGACAGACACAGGTTAAAATATTGATTCAACTGGTTATTAAAGAAGTGAAATTAGGGTAGTTATTCAAACACTCTGAGGATGTTCTCTCTTATGTAATTACATATAATACTTACCTCACAGTATTATGTTAAATATTAAAAGAGATAGTATATAAAATGTACATAAAATATATACAGTATATAAATATTTTATATATAATTATATATAATATATGCAATGTTTTATATATATATATGTATATATATATATATAGCATTTATCATGCCCCTACTGTAGTGTTCGCTATGAGTTAAAATCAACTCGAGAACGGGTTTGCATTTTTTTCTGGTTACTGTAGTGTTCAGTGTGTATGTGTGTTTGTGTGTAATGCATGATACCTGGAATACAACATTTGGTGCATGTTATAGATTTAATTGTGTCCCCAAAAAATATGTCTTCTAAATCCTAACCCCTATACTTGTGGTTATAATCCCATTTGGGATGGATTTTCTTTGTTATGTTAATGAGGAAGAATTAGTGTAAAGTTGTGTTTTAAGTGGAGCCCTGGTGGTACAGTGGTTAAGAACTTGGCTGCTAACCACAAGGTTAGCAGTT
This sequence comes from Trichechus manatus latirostris, assembly GCF_000243295.1. Taxonomy (NCBI): domain Eukaryota; kingdom Metazoa; phylum Chordata; class Mammalia; order Sirenia; family Trichechidae; genus Trichechus; species Trichechus manatus. The sequence goes on from NW_004444105.1 coordinate 127,316, forward strand.
TAAATCCACCAGCTGCTCCTTGCCAACCCTATGGGGCACTTTTACTCTGTCCTGTAGGGTCGATATGAGTCGGAATCGACTAGACGGCAATGGGTATAAGTGTCTTAACTCAGTCTCTTTTGAGATATAAAAACAGCAGATTGAGCAAGCCACAAAGTAAGCACAGATGGAGGAAGATAAGATTCCAAGCCACATGAAGTTCACTGAGAAACAGAAGCTCAAAAAGAGACAAATGTTTTCTTCCAGAGTGAACAGAGAAGGCCTTCCTCTAGAGCCAGCACCCTGAATTCAGACTTCTAGCCTCCTAAACTGTGAGAAAATAAATTTCTGTTTGTTAAAGCCATCCATATGTGGTATTTTTCTTATAGTAGCACTAGATAACTAAGACAGTGCATAATAAATGTTAGTCTCTTACTCTTCATACTCATGTTGCTACAATAAAAATTATTGTAAATCTGGATTCATATTTGTATTGCCTATCAGACAACTGACAAACTCCTATCTAAGAGTCTTACAAGGACTCCACAGAAATTGAAAAAATTACCTCTTAAGCATATGTCAGCTGGAGATGAAAGGATCATCATGGAATAGGAAATAGATGTTGGCATGATACTGAATTTTAAGGTATCACTTTAGGACTAGTGTTCTTTGTGTATCAGAGTTTCAAATTCAAGAATGGTAAATTTGTGTGAGGATTAATGTACTACTCTTTTCTTACACACAGTTGTATTTGAATCACTTGAAAGATTACCGTCCCCAGCAATAAGACTGGAATCATTTCCTTTACAAAATCACAGAATTGTTGGCTATGTTTATTGTCCTTCTGTATATTTATAATGATGCATTTAATTTTATCTAGCACAGGAAGAAACACTAGTTATGTGTGGGGATGACTTCCATTTTGTCTAATAACATCACAACTCTGGCTTGTTCCCAAAGTTCATCCACAATTAAGCCATCAACTCTAGACAGGTTGGAGAGCAGCCTTGGAATTGGGATGTTGTTAGTACTGCATGGCTTTTTCCTGGGTAATTCTGGGCAAGAAGCCACTATTCATAGCACTATTCTACATGAGTATGAAGTTCAATGGTTGGTACACTATGGGTTTTAATTGGTCTTTGAAATCTAAAAGTTGGCACAAAGTCAGAAAAGGAGTTATCATCATAATTCGTATCACTAAAATGAGGGTTTAAATGGCTTAAGTCATCACAGGAAATCAAATTATAGAAATCCAGCAGTGGAATCATAGAATGGCCAAATGGATGGGTGGATCTTAGTGAAAACCCATTTGAATCAAGTTGTTGAATACTCTGATTATGTCTTAAAGCTCTCATCATATAATTATTACAAAACCAAGATATCTCTGTGATTCACGTGTTTAGTAATACTGTTGTCTCCACGTACCTGTGTGTGACTATTAAACTGATGCTGTTACTCCAACTGATCTTGATATGTATTTTGAGATAAGCCATCTAAATGCTTTGGACCTTACTCAGGATCAAAATGTCAGCTCTGGATCTTAGGCTGAAAATTATGTTCACATTTTTTTTGATGATTCCACACTACTGAGCTGAATAGTTACCACAACATCAATTTGACTGCTCTATTTTACTATCAGTAACCAATCCAAAGAGACTTTCTATTCCAGTCTTTGTCAGTGCTTCCATGTGATTGACAGATCAAATTACTTCTGTGTCTTTGTAACTGAAATTATAAGTAGAGAATTCTGAAGGATTTCCTTGCATTTGTTTGTCGTGTATTTAATGAATGCTATTGAAACTAGAACTTTAGTTTTAAATACACCTTAAATATTCTGCCATACATTTATTCAAATACATCTCTCACTTCTTATGATGCAAACAAAGCATATTCAATTTAAACTTTTTTTTTTAATTAGGTGATGGATTGCTCTGTGTAAAGTAAACTCACACTTATCAATAATTACACTGAATGTAAATAGCCTAAATGCACCCATAAAGAGAAGAAAGTGACAGAATGGATAAAAAAACAAGATCCATCAATATGTTATCTACAAGAGGCACACCTTAGAAACAAGACAAAAATTTATTAAAAATCAAAAGATGGGAAAAAATATATCAAGCAAACAGCTAGAAAAAAGAGCATGAGTGGCATACTAATCTCAGATAAAATAGACTTTAAAACAAAATCCACTATAAAAGACAAAGATAATAATAATGATTAAAGAGATGACCCATCATGAAGACATAACCATAATAAATTTCTACATACCCAATGATTGGGCTCCAAAATAGAAAAAAAACTCTAACAGCACTGAAAAAAGAAATTGACAATTCCACAATAATAGTAGGAGACTTCAACACACCACTCTCGGTAAAGGACATAATATCTAGAAAGAAATTTAACAAAGATACAGAAGATCTAAAGGCCACAATCAGCCAATCTGAACTCATAGACATATTTAGAACACTCCACTCAACAGCTGCAAAGTATACATTCTTTTCCAATGCACATGGAACATTCTCCAGAATAGACCACATCTTAGGCCACAAAGCAACCCACAACAAAATCCAAAATATTGAGATAATACAAAGTATCTTCTCTGCTCACAATGCCATCAAAGTAGAAATTAACAACAGGAAGACCAAGGAAAAAGATCAATTACATGGAAACTGAATAACACCCTGCTTAAAAACCACTGGGTAATAGAAGAAATCAAAGATGAAGTCAAAAAAATTCCTCGAATCAAATGAGAATGAAAACTCATCATGCCAAAATCTTTGGGACACAGCAAAAGCAGTGCTCAGAGGTGAATTTATAGAGATAGATTCACACATCAAAAAAGAAGAAATGGACAATATCAAAACATTAGATACACAACTCGAACAATTAGAAAGAGAACAGCAAAAGAAGCCCATAGACACCAGAAGAAAGGAAATAATAAAGGTCAGAGCAGAAATAAATGAAATAGAGAATAGAACAACAACAGAAAGAATTAATAAAACCAAAAGAAGTTGGTTCTTTGAAAGGATCAACAAAATTGACAAACCACTGGCCAAATGGATAAAAGAAATACAGGAGAGGATGCAAGTAACCCAAATAAGAAATGAAATGGGGGACATTACAACAGACCCCACTGAAATAAAAAGGATCATAACAGAATATTATGAAAAACTATACTTCAACAAATTTGAAAACCTAGGGGAAATGGACAAATTTCTAGAAACAAACCACCTACCCAAACTAACACAAAATGATGTTGAAAATCTGAACAAACCCATAACAAGAGAATAGTTTGAAAAGGTAATAAAAAAAAACTAACAAAAAAAAGTCCTGGCCCAGATAGCTTCACTGGAAATTCTACCACATATTCACAGAAGAGCTTACACCAGTACTACTCAAACTATTTCAGAACACAGAGAAAGAAGGGATGCTTCCAAATTCATTCTATGAAGACAGCATAACGCTGATACAAAAACCAGGCAAGGACATCACAAAAAAACAGACCAATATCTCTCACGAACGTAGATGCAAAAATTCTCAACAAAATTCTAGCCAATAGAATTCAGCATCATATCAAAAATTAATACACCACGACCAAGTAGGATTCATAAGAGGTATGCAAGGATGGTTCAACATTAGAAAATCAATCAACATAATCCACCATATAAATAATATAAAAGAAAGGAATCACATGATCATCTCAATTGATGCAGAAAAGACATTTGGCAAAGTCCAACATCCATTCCTGATAAAAACCCTCAATAAAATAGGTATGGAAGGGAAATTCCTCGACATAATAAAGGGCACCAATACAAAACCAACAGCCAATGTCATTCTCAAGGGAGTGAGGCTGAAAACATTCCCCTTGAGAACAGGAACAAGACAAGGGTGACCTTTATCCCCCCTCCTATTTAACATTGTGCTGAAAGTCCTAGCTAGAGCAATAAGGTAAGAAAAAGAAATAAAGGGCATCCAAATTGGTAATGAAGAAATTAAACCGTCCCTATTTGTGGATGATATGATACCATACATAGAAAACCCTGAAGACTCCACGAGAAAACTACTGAAACTCATTGATTCTGCAGAGTAGCAGGATAAACATACAAAAATCAGTTGGATTCCTATACACCAATAAAGAGAACAATGAAAAGGAAATCAGGAAAACAATACCATTTATAATAGCCCCTAAAAAAAAAAAAAGGAATAAATCTACCAAGGATGTAAAAGACCTATACAAAGAAAACTACAAAACACTACTGCAAGAAACCAAAAGAGATTTATATAAATGGAAAAACATACCATCCTCATGGTATGGTAGGTAGACTCAACTTTGTGAAAATAACAATTCTACTCAAAGCAATCTACAAATACAATGCAATCCTGATCCAAACAAACTTTTTTTTAACTTTACTTTTTCTCAGTTCCACACCATATGGAATTCCAAATTCCAAACCAAATTTCACCTCACATTTGATTGCCAAAATCGTTGCCATATCTCACTGAGGCACTGTCACTTTTCATGTTGCTTGGAACTCAGGCTGCCCTTCCACAGTACAACTGTATTGCTTCATTGCTGACTAGAAGTTAAACCAAAACTCCACTAAAAATATTCATGTTCCTCAGTGTCTGTTTCTCAGTGTAGACTTCAGTATTAAATCTTTTTTATCCTTAGTAACAAGTGATTATTTCAGGAACTTAGTATCCCTGTCTACTAATTACTAAAGGAATCCGGGAAAAGGGATTCAAAATGTCACATTTTATATACGCTTAAATTAGGTTACATGTATGGCAATTAATACCATTGTTTCATATAATAAAAAGGATCCTTGTTTGCACAGTGGTTAAGTGCTTGGCTGCTAACCAGAAGGTCAGCGGTTCAAACTCACCAGCCACTCCACAGGAGAAAGATGTGGCAGTTTGTTTCTGTAAAGATTTACAGTCTTGGAAACCCTATGGGGTAGTTCTCTGTTGTACAGGCTCTCTATGAGTCAGAATGGACTTGCTGGCAGTGAGTTTGTTTTTTTGTTTTGTTCTTTTTTTTTTTATACATAAAACCATGATGGATGCTTCTCATCTTGTATTTCTCCCCTTATATTGCTAATAACATTTTCAGTTTTCATATTTCTCGATCTTCATACATTGATTCACAGAGTTTTATTCGGCCTCTTCTCCCCACCCCCGCCCAGAGAGCATTATCAAAAAACTCCTTTGTTCCCAGTATTTTAGCTTTCATAGGAAAACAATTGAGTTCTTTTGCTTTTATAGCAGTCTCCAAGGGTTCCAATTGCTTTCTAATATATTTGTAAAATTGTTCTTTCCCAGAATAGATAGAAATTCTCGTATAAGAGGAGTTGAAAGGATTTCATACTATTAAAACAACCAAAAGTAACCTGCTCTTCTTACATGTTGTTAAGTTCTTACATCAACTGATTTATTTACACCTGATTTGCCCCTAAAAATGAAGGCAATTTTCTCAATGGTTCTAATAGTACATTTGCGTAAATTTGTTTGCAATTACCTATAGTAAGCAGAGGGTTTATTAAATAGTCATTCATTTGGTAAATGATTGTCAAGTACCTCCTATATGCCTGGCGTTGTTTGAATAGATTACAGCATCCTATTCCAAATTTTTAAATTTGCATTTCTGGATTCTGCAATATAACAGAAACAGCTGTAAGATTAAGTTGTTTCAAGTTACTTTTCTCTATTTCTTTGTCTCCTTTCCTTTCTGTCTACCCTCTTGCTCTCTCCTCCCTCACTACTTTTTCTCCTCTCCTCTTTGTTCCCCTTTTTTGCTACTCTCTTCTTCCATCTTCCTCTTATTTTCACTCATTCTGTCTCTTCTTTCCAACATTTTTTGGTATTCTCTTTTGGGATAGAAGCCCTTTTCTATTTGAAAAACTAGTGAAGAATTGGATTGATGAAGCTGTTTATTTCAACTTAAACATATGAGAAATATACATTGAAATTTATTAGCATACTAATGTGTTGCTGTTGTTGTTAGGTGCAGTCAAGTCAGTTCTGACTCATAGCAACCCTGTGTACAACAGAACGAAACACTACTGGTCCTGCGCCATCCTCAGAATTGTTGTGTTATGCTTGAGCCTATTGTTGCAGCCACTGTGTCAGTCCATCTCGTTGAGGGTCTTCCTCTTTTTTGCTGACTGTCTAGTTTACCAATCATGAAGTCCTTCTCCGGGGACTGACCCCTCGTGATAACATGTCCAAAGTATGTGAGACGTAGTCTCATCATCCTTGCTTCTAAGGATCATCCTGGTTGTACTTCTTCCAAGACAGATTTGTTCATTCTTTTGGCAGTCCATGGTATATTCAATATTATTCTCAAACACCAGTATTGAAAGGCAGTATTTTTTCCTCTGTCTTCCTTATTCATCATTCAGTTTTCATGTGCATATGAGACGATTGAAAACAGCATGGCTTGGGTCAGGTGCACCTTAGTCTTCAAGGTAACATCTTTGCTTTCAACACTTTAAAGAGGTCTTTTGCAGCGGATTTACCCAATGCAATGCATCTTTTGATTTCTTTGACTGCTGCTTCCATGGGTGTTGACTGTGGATCCAAGTAAAATGAAATCCTTGACAACTTCAAGCTTTTTTCTCTGTTTATCGTGACTTTGCTATTGGTCCAGTTGTGAGGATTTTTGTTTTCTTTATATTGAGGTGTAATCCACACTGAAGGCTGTGATCTTTGATCTTCATCAGTAAGTGCTTAAAGTGCTTCACATTCAGCAAGCAAAGTTGTGTCATCTGCATAACACAGGTTGTTAATGAGTCTTCCTCCAATCTTGATGCCCCGTTCTTCTGCATATAGTCCAGCTTTTCAGATTATTTGCTCAGCATACAGATTGAATAAGTATGGTGAAAGTTTACAACCCAGACACACATCCTTCCTGATTTTAAACCATGTGGTATCCCCTTGTTCTGTTTGAATGACTGCCTCTTGATCTATGTACAGGTTCCTCATGAGCACAAATAAGTGTTCTGGAATTCCCATTCTTCTCAATGTTGTCCATAATTTGTTATGATCTACACAGGCGAATGCCTTTGCATGGTCAATAAAACACATGTAAATATCTTTCTGGTATTCTCTGTTTTCAGCCAAGAACCATCTGACATCAGCAGTGATATCCCTGGTTCCATGTCCCGTTCTGAACTTGGCTTGAATTTCTGGCAGATCCTTGTCAATATACTGCTGCAGCTGCTTTTGGATAATCTTCAGCAAAATTTTACTTGCATATGATATTAATGATATTGTTCTATAATTTCCGCATTCAGTTGGATCACCTTTCTTCAGAATAGGCATAAATAGGAGGTGGGGCCAAGATGACAGAGGAGTCAGATGCTTCTGGTGGTCCCTCGGACAACAAATAACTGAAAAAAAAAGTGAATTAATTATATATGATGGTCTAGGAGCCCTGAACATCAAAGGTAAAGGTGAGGAATCTGACTGAGTGGCAGGGGGAGGAGAGACAGTTTGGAAGCAGTGAAGAGTTGCCAGACCTGACCTGGTGGGAGCCAGAGCCCTTCAGTCTAGATCAGCTCGGGGTACGTGGTAAGGCAGGCAAACAGCGGCACTCAGGAGGCAATTTCCACATCAGGAGAGAACCAGGGGCAGAGAGTCTACTTGGCCATCCAGAACCAGTGAGAAGCAGCTCTCGATCAGTGAAAGGTAAGTATTTGCATCTGGCCTACCATGTGCATCAAAAACACCCCCCTTAGGGAAAGACTTCTCTCCCATTTACCTCCCTGCTGCCTGCTCTGCACTGGGTTCAGAACAGCTTCAGCGATTGCTGAGTCCCCTGGGCCAGAAGTAGGACCTGCCAAGCACCCTGAGCCATTCTCCTGACCTTGGTGAGGGAACAAATTAGCAAACGGGGAAAAAAATAAATCTTCCGGCTCCCCTAAGCCAGGAACTCAGGGTAGGCGCAGCTCCTCTGCCTAGGCACAGGCATAAGGGATCCACGGACTTTGAGTGCCTTTCTCCTACATAGACAGACTTGGGTGGGCCCATTTTAACAGCGTAGGCCCTCATTACCACAGTACAACAGGGTATATATCTGAAGTCTAACTTCAACTGTTTCAGCTGTGAAGTAACAGGTTCATGACATTTGACACTGCTCTGCCCATTAAACAGGGTCTTCACCTACCCACATCAGGGGCCTGAGGACTGGTGGCTCCACCCACGCCACCTAGCCACCTGCGATAGGGGTCCAAGAATAAGAAGTGCCCCCAGTCCTTAAAGCCAAGAGCACTGGGTGCTCATAGTCCAGCTGCAAAACCCACTCACCTACGTGCTCTAGGGAACAGGTACACGCTTTCCTCCTGGACACTTGAGGGAGGTCATAAGCCCCCTGCCTTGCTCAGCATGTGTCCCCCTGCTGCAGCCGGATGCCTGTGCCTATACCAATCACCCATGCCTGTCTAGGACTGTAGGTGAGAGCCTGCACCACACACTTGGTGGCTGACTACCTGGACACCTGAGCTGAATCCATACAGGAGGAGTGGGCGGACTCCTGGGCTCACATACTTAGTGGCAGGTCAGGCCACCTGGTGGCAGGACATTGGAGCTTCAGGCACCGGTGATTGGCCTAGCTCACACGAGCACCCTATTGGGCATATCAAAACAAAACAAAACAAGAAGCTAGGACACAGTAAGTAAACATAAAATAAATAAATATAATAACTTATTGATGGCTCGGAGACAATAGTCAACACCAAATCACATAAACAGGCAGACCATGATGGCTTCAGCAAGCTCCCAAAATAAAGAATCAATAAATTCTTTGGAGGAAGAGAATTTCTTGGAATTACCAGAGGCAGAATACAAAAGATTAATACATAGTACTCTCCTAGAAATTAGAAAGGAAATTCTTCATTAGTCTGAAACTTCCAGGGAACATACAAAGTAGTAGCGGAAGTTAAAAAAGTTATTCAAGAACATAATGCCAAATTAAATAGGCTGCAAGAATCCATACAGAGACAGCAATCAGAAATCCAGAAGATTAAAAATAAAATTTCAGAATTAGACAACTCAATAGAAAGTCATAGGAGCAGAATCGAGGCAGTAGAAGTTAGAATTAGTGACATTGAAGATAAAGCTCTTAAACCAACTTACTTGAGGAAAAATCAGATAAAATAATTAAAAAGAATGAAGAAACTCTAAGACTCATGCGGGACTCTATCAAGAGAAATA
>NW_004444105.1:137545-139055 GCF_000243295.1 Trichechus manatus latirostris
ACATGCTAAAACTCAAAGGATGGAAAAAAATATATCAAGCAAACAACACTCAAAAAAGAGCAGGAGTGGCAATATTAATCTCTGACAAAATGATTAAAGGGTCAATACACCAGGAGGACATAACTATAATAAATAATTATGCTCCCAACAACAGGGCTCCAAAATACATAAAACAAACTGACAGCTCTGAAGATAGAGATAGACAGCTCCACAATAGTAGAAGGAGACTTCAACATGCCACTTTCGGTGAAGGACAGAACATCCAGAAAGAAGCTCAACAAAGACACGGAAGAGCTAAATGCTACAATCAACCAAATTGATCTCATAGATATATACTGAACACTGCACCCAACAGCAGCCAAGTATACTTTCTTTTCCAAAGCACATGGAACATTCTCCAGAATAGACCACATATTTGGCCATAAAACCAGACTTAAAAAAATCCAAAACATCGAAATATTACAAAACATCTTTTCTGACCATAAAGCCATAAAAGTGGAAATCAACAACACAAAAAGCAAGGAAAAAAACCAAACACATGGAAACTGAACAACACCTTGCTCAAAAACTACTGGTTTACAGACGAAATTAAGGAGGGAATAAAGAAATTCATGGAATCAAACGAGAATGAGAACACATCCTACCAGAACCTTTGGGACACAGCAAAAGCAATGCTCAGAGGTCAATTTATAGCAATAAACACACACATCCAAAAAGAAAAAGGGTCATAATCAAAGCATTAACCCTACAACTGGAACTGGTAGAAAGAGAGCAGCAAAAGAAGCCCCAAGGTGCCAGAAGGAAGGAAATAATAAAGATTTGAGCAGAATTAAATGAAATAGAGAATAGAAAAACAACTGAAAGAGTTAACAAGTTCAAAAGCTGGTGCTTTGAAAAGAGCAACAAGATTGATAAACCATTGGCCAAACTGACAAAAGAAAAACAGGAGAGGAAGAAGATAACCAGTATAAGAAATGAGATGGGTGATATCACAACAGACCCAACTGAAATTAAGAGAATCATAACAGATTACTATGAACAATTGTACTCTAACAAATTTGAAAACCTAGAGGAAACGGACAAATTTCTAGAAACTCACTACCTATGTAAATTAACACAAACAGAGGTAGAACTACTAAATAAACCTATAACAAAAGAAGAGATTGAAAAGTTTATTAAAAACTGCCAACAAAAAAAGCCCTGGTCTGGATGGCTTCACTGGAGAATTCTATCAAACTTTCAGAGAAGATATAATACCACTTCTACTAAAGGTATTTCAGAGTGTAGAAAAGGATGGAATACTCCCAAACTCATTCTATGAAGCCAGCATAACCCTGATACCAAAACCAGGGAAAGACACCACAAAACAAGGAAATTACAGACCAGTATCCCCCACGAACATTGACGCAAAAATCCTCAACAAAATTCTAGCCAATAGAATTCAGCAACATACAAAAAAAATAATTCACCATGACCGAGTGGGATTTATACCAGGTATGCAGGGATGGTT
>NW_004444105.1:141870-161253 GCF_000243295.1 Trichechus manatus latirostris
GACTGGACTGTGGGACATAAAGTGATACTTGTGAAGAATGTGCCTCTTAGACAAGTAGATACAAGAGACCAAATGGGCAGTTTCTGTCCAGAGGTGAGATGGGAAGGCAGAGAGAGTCAGGAGCTGGTTGAATGGTCATGGGGAATCAGGGGTGGAAAGGAGGAGCATGTTGTCACAGAATGGGGTGAGCAATTAGGGTCACATAACAATGTATGTAAAAAAAAAATTTGTATTGGAGACTAACTTGAAATGTAAACTTCATTTAATAACAACAATTAAAAACAAAACAAAAGAAGTCAAGAAAAGGTTTAAACACAGGAGACAACATTCTTTGATGGTTATGAGGGTGGAGAGGGCGGGTAAGGGCTATTCACTAACTAGATAGCAGACAAGAATTATCTTAGGTGAAGGGAAGGACAGCACACAATACAGGGGAAGTCAGCACAACTGGACTAAACCAAAGCCAGGAAGTTTCCTGAATACAGTCAAACACTTCGAGGGTCAGAGTAGCAGGGGCGGGGGTCTGGGGACCATGCTTTCCAGAGACATCTAGGTCAAAAGGCATAACAAAGTTTATTAAGAAAATGTTCTGCATCCTACTTTGGTGAGTTCTGTCTGGGGTACTAAAAGCTAGCAAGTGGCCATCTAAGATGCATCCAATGGGTTCCAACCACCTGGAGTAAAGGCGAGTGAAGAACACCAAAGACACAAGGAAAATATTAGCCCAAGAGACAGAGAAGGCCACATAGACCAGAGACTTCATCAGTCTGAGACCAGAAGAGCTGGATGGTACCCGGCTACCACCAATGACAGCCCTGACAGGGAACATAACAGATAGCCCCTGATGGAGCAGGGGAAGGGTGGGATGCAGAACTCAAATTCTGGTAAAAAGACCAGATTTAATGGTTCGACTGAGACTGGGGGAACCCCAGAAAGCAAGTACCCCAGTCTCCCTGTCAACCCAGAACTAAAACAATTCCCAAGGCCAACTCTTCAGACAAAGATTGGGCTGGACTGTGGGACATAAAATGATACTCATGAAGAGTGTGTTTCTTAGCTCAAGTAGATACATGAGACTAAATTGGCAGCTTTTGTCCGGAGGTGACATGAGAAGGCAGAGAGGGTTAGGAGCTGTTTGAATGGACATGGGAAATCACAGGTGGAAAGGAGGAGTGTGCTGTCACAATATAGGGAGAACAATTAAGGACACATTACAATGTATACATTTTTGTTTGAGAGACTACTTGAATTGTAAACTTTCACTTAAACTAACAATTAAAAAAAAAAAGAATAGGCATAAATATGGATCTCTTCCAGTTGGCTTGGCCTGGTAGCTGTCTTCCAAATTTCTTGGCATAGAGGAGTGATCACTTCCAGTGTTGCATATGTTTGTTCAAACACCTCAATTGGTATTCTGTTAATTCCTGTAGACTTGGTTTTTGCCAATGCCTTTAGTGCAGGTTGGACTTCCTCCTTCAGTACCGTTTGTTCCTGATCATTTGCTACCTCTTGAAATGGTTGAATGTCAACAAATTGGTATACTAATATAATTATTTAAATTATTAATCTAATTTTAAAGGTATTTTCTCTATAATCCTAAGGGTGAACAAAAGGGAAAAATTACACATAAATTGGCATATAAAAAGGAAATCATTAATATATTTGCTAGGTCAATATTGAAAGCCATTAAGCTGGACTGAAATAAGAGACTTAACCTGACATGATGAGGAGGCCAAACCTATGTTGAAAGGTCAGAGTTATGTGAGTAACTGTTTTTTTCTAAGTGCATGACTTTTTTTTTCCATAGGAACAGAGTTAGTAGCTTGTTCAAATATATTAGACGTGCGTCTCATACAACATTTGATGATACAGATGATTATAGCAACAATCATGTGCGTAATTAAACTACTTTGTAAAATAGAACTAAGCCAAGATCTTACGTCTTTGGGCAACCAACTAAAGATACCTAAAAAGGGAGAGTCAGACACAGGAGGGTTAGAATGAAGCCATGTAATTTTCTGGCGTATTTGTTTAACATCTTGTTCTACTTCCCCTGAAGGGTTTATGCTAGCCACTGACTGAGATAACCTGACAATTGCATTCTTATGCCAGGCTTCAATGGACACTGTGAACATAAGAAAGAAAAACCCTAACATAATCTTCACAGTGTAGGAAGACTGCCAAAAAGCAACCAAATTACCTCAATAATGAAATAGGCTCCTTCAGTGACTGAAACATAAGATGATACAATAACCGTTAAGAGGAATAACAAAAATACTTACAATACTAAAAGCAAATAGGTATATTAAGATTTCTGTGTTGCACATAGGGCATAGGGACTGAGAGATTAATAACTTTTTACCAGTCAATAAAATCTAACTTATAGAATAACGTTAGCCCAAAGGCTATAAATAATAGGCAAAGTGTAACAATTTCAAGAACTGACATAGGAGATTACTAAAACCACCAAAAATAATACTGCAAATGTGCAGTACATGCAGGAGAAGGAAAATACCAATAGTTAAGAAACAGCCCAAAAAGTCCAAATTTTGTGATAACTTGCACGGATCTTGTTCCACGTTCTTGGGTTCAACTGTCTACTTCTGGCACAGTCGTGTGATTCTGGCCACCGGCCAGTTATATTTCAGTTTGAGTCCTTCAGTAGGCTGAACAGTCCAGATAGAGGCGGTTTAATTTTAATATTATGTTGAAAACAAGTAGGACAATGAGAGACTTCATGTTCTGCAGTTCCAGAAAAATCTCTCCACCAGTATTCTTGTAATATAGTTACCATGTCATCTTGTCTTAAATATGCATATTTATGTAAGTTGCAAATCATAGGGACATGCAAAAATTTAGGTAAAACAAATTTCTTGTTTCTGTTGTCTGACTAAGGTGTAGAAGTTTATATAAAAGGGACAGATAACAGAATAATTTGGTGCCCATCGTCTGCAATGCATAAACAGGTTCCTTTAAAGGTGTGCAAGTATTAACAAAAAATTTTAAATTATCTCCATATTTGGGCATAACAGACTAGGACAATGCACTAAAGAAGTATTTTAAATATATTATCTCTTATTTCCATGACTGCTGTTTTGTTTTTAATAATCATATTGGTCATGGTTATTTTGAGTTTATTGTCATAAACAATCTGAAGCTTCTGTAGCAAAGTTAACCTTATTGATCTTTAATTTTATATCTTAGACTTTTCCTTCATTTTCTGAGGCAGAATCTGAGTCTTGATTTTCATATATTATTAAATCTTTCAGTTTTAAATTAGTCTTAGATTGTAGTCCACTTTACTGCTTTCTGACTATGATCTTACTATTTCCATGGCTCTTTTCTTAATTTTTTATTTATGTTAACTCTTATGTTTTCTCCATTTACGTAGAACTTTCTTGCTTTTCAGAACATGCTAAAACTTTCAATTTAGTTCTTAACTTGGTTAAGTGTTTTTAGTGCATCACGAAAGTAGAACTTATATGTAAAAGATAACTTAAAAATGTCTAAAGTTGATCATACTTATAATAATAATTCTTAAAAGTGAAAGATTTGATGGGAATTAACTAGAAAAGTAATGCAAAGACAGATAAAGTCAATGAAAAAGAATCTTTAGATAAAAATGTGTCTGAATATAAACAATGTGAATTTTCTAGTAAAACTATTGGTTTTGATATTAGATTTAAAGGCAATACAGATGCGATTGAAATAAAATTATGACATAATATGTGTCTGTTTAGTATTCAGCAAATATCGTTGACATATCAAATTTAATTTAAAGATTTGCTTCTCTTGATTTGATATGTTTCATGTGATTCATAACACATTAAATAAAATTTTTAGAATTTTTCTCTTCATAAAACAGAAACAAATACTTTTTGATTGCTTTCCTACAAAGTTTTAAAATTGTCAGAGTTTATCATAGGAATAATATTTGAGTTATTTTATCAAAGGTCTTACAACTTTAGCTTTTTCTAAGCCAAGTGGATTCATTTCTTAGTCAAGGGCATAATAATTAAGAGAAATATAAACCTTTTGTTTTCTATGCAGATTACAAGTATAAACAGTAAACTAAGGAAACAGGACTATCAAGTTTGAGCAAACTTTGTTTTAACATATTTTACAGCTTTTGAGATTCAGGGATTTATTTTGTTGAACCCTTGCCATCAAGGCAGATTGAACAAAGGACAAAATTAACTCTCCAAGCCAGTAATTAATGACTTTTTTTTTAATTTTAACAGTGAGAAATTTAATTATTTGTTATTTGACATTAAAGCTCATATTTTCATGAATTAACCCATTAAAATTTTAGTTGCAGCAAATAAGAACTTTGCTACATTAAATAAATTTGCTTTTTATTAACTTTTTAAATTTTGGTTTTTGTTACATATCTCTTATAGTGTAACATTTTAATTGGCAAAAATGAACATATTCATTTCTAAACTGAAATATCAGGATATCTTTTTTTGTAGCATAAAAAGCAAGAGCGTATGAACTTTAATTATAATGAATAACTATTCAATTTGATAATTGTAAGTTGCTTACAAATCTTAGAAATTAACTTAAGTCTATATATTATAAAACATAACTACTGGTGTAGTAAAAGCAGTTTAGATTTTTCCCATGTTATAATTTCTTCAGTTTCCGCTAATTGTGGATGTTTTAAAAGTCTCTGTAAAGTTAGTTTATGAAAACTAGAGTCATCAATAAACAAATTTGGGAAATTTCTTTCCTTACTCATTATAAGGGCAAAGATGGCAGAACCCTTAGTCTTTAGTTGAGCCATACTGCTACTATTTCAATTGTTAGCAGCATGGATCCAGCCTGTTGCCTGGTAACACAGAGGTGGCCCGTACTATTTTCGTTTTCTCCTTATTATTGCAGCACATAATTATCTTGGTGGAGGCAGTTATCAGAGGATTCCAGAAAGGGCCTTCTAAGGTCTCTTCAAAGCTGCTTCAACATAAGCTATCTTGAAGGGCTTTTTACTTTGTTTCTCTCGCTTTGGACTAGGTCTTCTCAGGTCTGGGGACTCAGAAAGCTGTTATACAGAAATCTAAATTTTCTCAGTCCTGTGAATCTCCCATTTCTTGTCATTCTGGAATTAAAAAATATTACTTTTTTTCCTTAAATAAAATATATTTCATATACCATTTAGCTTAAATTACTTAGAAAGTTTTTGTTTTCAAGCATAACATAAACACAAAATCTTCACTAGAACAAATTCATTGTATTAATTCCTGGGAATAGTAAGACTATTCAATTTATATAAGTGCTTATTTATGATTAAACTAGTCAGAGTAAGTTCTTTGAAGAAATATTGTAATCTAATTTAATAATACCATAGAAAGGTAGGAAATTATTATATTTTCATAACCCTGTTTTTGCATGCTTTATAGGTTCCTTTAGAGAAGAAATACAGAATAAGTTGTCTCTTTCTTAAGGTCTTGTTATACTAGTCAAAATAAACAACTCTTTTTCAACGCACTTTTCAAACAGATTGATTTATATCAAAGTTTCTCAGAGTAAAAGTAGTTTTTCTTGGGAAAGGACTGAGAATTTTAGACAGCCAGTCATGGCATTCAACTCGTTACAGAAACTGGGACACAGCAGCATTCTAGATTAGAGGCAAACTTCTCTAAACAAACCAAAATACAAAGGCTACTTTTTCCCAATTGATCACTGAGATTTTTAAGTTACTTCAAGTATATTCTGCTTATAGTGTTTTTTGAACTTGAATTCCAAACCAGTATCCCGGTAGGGGGAAATACAATGTCATTTATCAAAGATGTTACACAGTGGTTAAGAGCTCAGCTGGTAACCAAAAGGTCGACAGTTCAAATCCACCAGTTCCTTGGAAACCCTATGGGATAGTTCTAATCTGTCCTATTAGATCGATATAGTCAGAATCGACTCAATGGCAATGAGTGGTTTGGTTTGGTTAAGAATTAGATTGAAACTTTGGTTTCCAAGAGTCAAATAAAATTCTTAATAGGGAGTCAATGTTTTGGGATTTCTCTGTAACAACCATATGAAACCTAGTTAGAGAGAGAAGAAAATGTTTGGTCTACTGGAGCAAAGAAAATAAGCAACAAAAGCAGAAGTCAAAAGCTTCATAGAATGCTCTGTCCTAAAACATAGCTAAGAAAGCTTATCAAACAATATCATTAATATCACATGCTAGTAAACTTTTTTCTATTTTGATCTTTCATCTATAAGCAAATGCAGTTTTATTTTAAATCTTCTTTTCACCCTGAAAGAAAATATTTCTGTGTATAAAGGAAAAGCAGGGGGAAGAAAACCACCACCAACAAAAAGACATCTTTTTGAACTCAGCAACTCTCAAATGAGCAAACTATGGACATGTTTTATTCTTCCATCCACTAAAGCACCAGCATACTATTCAGTAAATATTTATTGAGCTAAAAGACAGTATTAACTGTTCTTATAGCTAGATTTTTATCTACCATTACTCATGCCAGATGATGCTACAATTTGAAAATGAGGCTATCAACAGTGATTATTATCTGTCTGAGTGTGTGTTGCTGAAATGACCAATACTAGATTACATTATACTGGGTGCAGTATATTTTTCCAGTTAAGAATTAAGGTTAGAAGGGCATCATGTCTGCAACTTTCTCTTTTTTTTAAAGTTTTTGGTGAAAGTTTACACAGTAAGTTAGGTTCCCATTTGACAATTTTCACCCAAATTGTTCACTGACATTAGTTATATTTATCATAATTTGTTCATATTCTCTTCGTATCTATACCCATCCATATGTACTCAAACACTCATTTTTACTTTGCTTGTGCTGTGTACAATTTACGCTTTAATGGCTCAGCAAAAAAAAGTATGTGTATGTATATGGGTGTGTGTGTGTCTGTGTGTGTGTATAATCATGTGAAGAGAATCTGGGTATTCTTTGCATTATTCTTGAAACTTTTCTGTATGTTTAAATTATATAAAAAATCTTTAAGAAGAATTTATATTAACTAGAATTTATAGATGTGAAATATACTTTTGACTGAGTAATGGAAAATTGGAATAATTTTTTTTTATTGTACTTTAGGTGAAAGTTTACAGCTCAAGTTAATCTCTCATACAAAATTTTACATGCATATTGTCATGTGACATAGTTGCAATCCCTACAATGTGACAGCATACTCCCTCTTTCCACCCCGGGTTTCCCATATACATCCAGCCAGCTCCTGTCCCTTCTTGCCTTCTCATTCTGCCTCTAGGCAGAAGCCACCCTTTTGGTCTCATGTATCTGCTTGAACTAAGAAGCATACTCTTCACGAATATTATTTTATGTTTTATAGTCCAGTCTAATCTTTGTTTGGAGAGTAGTTTTTGGGAATGGTTTTAGTTCTGGGTTAACTGAAGATAATTCAACATTGTGAAAATATTAATGGAAAATTAATCACGAACTTCATATGGACAGGAAAGAGGCCCCAGACAAGAAAAGCACTATTGAAGAAAAAAAACGAAGTAGGAGGCCCCACACTACCTGATCTCAGAACCTACTATTCAGTCACAGTAGTCAAAATAGCCTGGTACTGAGCTCCTCAGCAAAATGGTAGAATAGTCAGATGTTTCTTACCGTCCTTCTTACAACAAAGACCTGAAAAAACAAGTCACTTGATTATATATGACAATCTAGGAGCCCTGATCATCAAAGACAAAGCTGAAGAGTTGGACTGAGTGGCAGGGGGAAGGGGAGACAATTCAAAAGCAGCAGAGAAGTGCCAGTCGTGAGGGTCACCAGTGGCCTGCTGGCTGGGTCGGTCGACACACAGGCTGAGGTGAGCAGTAGCGGACTCATCTCACCACATTGGGTGAGGCTGGGTGGTGAGTCTGCACATGCCTCTGGAGCTGGGTAGAAGCAGCGCTGGACCTGTGAAAGTAAAGTGCAAGTGTCTGACCTACTGTGTGGGGGCAAAATAACCCCACTCCTCCAGAGTTTCACAGCAGAGAAGCCCTGCCTGCCCCTCACCCATCCCCCACCCCACTCCACTCAGACACCAGTCTGGCAGTATTCAACAACTATTACACCCCCTAAGTCAAGAACTCAGGGCTATACACTACCAAACAAGTCTCCTGGCTTTAAAAAAAGCTACACCCCCTAAGTTGGGAACTCAGGGTGGGTCAGGAGGCCTTGCACCTTTATCTAGGTACTGGCATAAGGGGTCCATGGACTTGCAGTGGCCTTCACCCCTGCCTAGACCTGTGTGGGCCTATTCAACACCTCATGTCCTCATTAGCATAAAACCGCAGGACATAACACCGGAAGCCCATTTTCAACTGCAGCAGACAACGAGGAGCTACAGATTCGTGAGACTTGACACCACCCTGACCCTTAAGCAGGGGCCTCACCCACACACACCAGGGGACTGAGGTTTGGCAGTACCACACACTCCATCTAGCCACCCACGACAGGGTCTAAGAATAATTGGTGCCTCCCAGTCTCTCCAGCCAACAGCACCAGGTGCCCAAGGCCCAGCTGCAATACCCCTCACTATGTGCTCTAGGGAAGAGGGACATGCCCTACACCCAGGCACCCAGAAACTGCTATCAGCCCCCTGCCTTTCTCTTCACATAGCCACCTACTGCAGCCAGATACTTGTGCCTGCACCAAACACTCCTGTGCAGCCCTGCCCATCTAGGACTGTAGCCTAGAGTCTGCATCACACACTCAGTGACCAACGACCTTGACACCTGTGCCACACCTGTAGAGGAAAAGTGAACAGACTCCTGGCTCACATATCTAGTAGCTGCTCTAACCACCTGGAGACAGGAAGTGAGAGCTTCAAAGATGCCAATAACTAAAGTAACTCACATGCCCAGCCTACTTGGGCATATCAAAATAAAACAAAACAAAAAATTAGGACACAGTAAACAAATAAACAATAAATAAATATAACTTATTGATGCCTTGAAGACAATAGTAAATATCAAATCACATAAAGAAGCAGGCCAAGATGGCTCCAAATAAAGAACCAGGAAACCTTATGGAGGAAGATAAGGTAATGGGGCTATCTGAGATAAAATTGAAAAGACTAACATACATAACTCTCCAAGATATCTGGAAGGAAATCAGGCAAAACTCAGACCAAGCCAAGGAACACACAGACAAAGCAATAGAGGAATTCAGGAAAACAATATAAGAACAAAATGACAAATTTAAAAGGCTGCTAGAAACCATAGAGAAACAGCAACCAGAAATCCAAAAGATTTACAATAAAATTTTGGAATTAGACAACTCTATAGAATGTCACAGGAGCAGAATTGAGGCAATGGAAGTCAGAATTAGTGAGCTTGAAGATAGATCCCTTGAAACCAATTTAATTGAGGAAAAATAAGAAAAAAGAATATAAAAAAATCAAGAAAGTGTAAGAATTACATGGGACACTATCAAGTGAAAAAACCTACAAGTGATCGGAGTACCAGAACAGAAGGAAATAACAGAAAACACAGAGAGAAATGTAGAATATTTGTTAGCAGAAAACTTCCCTGAGTAAGGTCATGGAAGCTTCATGGACAAATCCAAACTCCCTTAGTGACCAAATTACTGGGCTGAGGGCTGTGTAGACCATGGTCTCAGGGAACGTTGATCTCAATTGGCAAACATAGTTTATAAAGAAAATGTTCTACATTCTACTTTGATAAGTAGTGTCTGGGGTCTTAAAAGCCTGTAAGTGACCATCTAAGATACTCCACTGCTCTCTCCCCTTCAGGAGCAAGGGAGAATGAAGGAAACTAAAGACACAAGGGAAAGATTAGTCCAAAGGACTAATAGATCACAACTACCACAGCCTCCACCAGACTGAGACCAGTACAACTAGATGGTGCCCCATTACCACCACTGACTGCTCTGACAGGGATCACCACAGAGGGTTCCAGACTGACTGGAGAAAAATGTAGAATAAAATTCTAACTCAAAAAAAGACCAGACTTACTGGTCTGACAGAGACTGGAGAAACTCTGAGAGTATGTCCACCAGACACCCTTTTAGCTCAGTAATGAAGTCACTCCAGAGGTTCACCTTTTAGCCAAAGATCAGACAGTCTCATACGACAAAACGAGACTAAAGGGGCACATCAGCCCAGGGGCAAGGACTAGAAGACAGGAGGGGACAGGAAAGCTGGTAATAGGGAACCCAAGTCAAGAAGGGAGAGTACTGACATGTCAAGGGTTGTTAACCAATGTCATAAAACAATATATGTATTAACTGTTTAATGAGCAGCTAGTTTGTTCTGTAAAGCTTCATCTAAAGTATAATAAAAAAATTTATAACTGACATAGATCATATATAGTTTTCATTGGTTTGATTTCAGGATGGGATTGGGAGCAAATTTTACTTTCTGATACTTTAATAACATGTCTATAATAAAGTAATTCCCTTTAAAAATAAAAAAGAAAACTTCCCTGATATCATGAAAGATGAGAAGATATCTATCCAAGAAGCTCAACGAACCCCATACAGGGTAGATCTCAAAAGAAAATCACCAAGACATATCATAATCAAACTTGCCAAAACCAAAGATAGAATCTTGAGAGCAGCTACGGAAAAATGAAAAGTAATCTACAAAGTAGAACCAATAAGACTAAGCTCTGACTACTCAGCAGAAACCACGCAGTCACAAAGCCAAAGGGATGACATATATAAAACCTTGAAGGAAAAAAAAATTGCCAGCCAAGAATTGTATATCCAGCAAATCTGTCTCTCAAATATGATGGTGAAATTAGGTCATTTCCAGGTAAACAGAAGCTGAGGGAATTTGTAAAACCAAACCAAAATTACAAGAAATATTAAAGGGAGTCTTATGGATAGAGAACTAACAATATTAGACAACAATCCAAGACCAGAACACAGAAGAGATCAACCACCTGTCAACCCAGATAGGGAAGTTGCAAAACCAAATTGAAGTTAAGAATGAAAATGGGGAACCAGAGATACCAATATGTAAACAATGACAAGGTAAAAAAAAAAAAAAAAAAAAAGAAGGGAATAAACAGTGTAGTCATAGAACTATATGGAGAGGAAATTAAGCTGATATCAAGAAATAAAAGATTGGCTTAAACTTAGAAAAATAGAGGTAATTTTAAGATAACTGCAAAGGAAGCTAACAAACCTACCCATCAAAATAAAAAAAGAAGAAAAACATAGATTTATCAAACACAAAATCAACAATAATGTAAAAGATGAAAAGAAAATACATAAAGAAAAATTACTCAGCCCAGAAAATTAAGTGAAACAAAGAAACATCACACACACACACACAAATCAAAATGACGCAGTAAACGCATACCTATCAATAATTACACTGAATGAAAGTTGACTAATGCACCAATACAGAAACAGAGAGTGGAAGAATGGATTAAAAAAACACAGTCTGTCTTTATGTTGCCAAAAAGAGACACACCTTAGACTCAAAGGCACAAATGAACTAAAACTCAAAGGATGGAAAAACACATCAAGCAAACAACAATAAAAAAGAGCAGGAGTGGCAATACTAATCTCTGACAAAATAGACTTTAAAGTAAAATCCAACATAAAGGGTAGGGAAGAACACTATAAAATGAATAAAGGGTCAATACACCAGGAAGACATAACCATAATAAATATATACACACCCAATGACAGGGTTCCAAGATGCATAAAACAAACTGTAACAGCACTGAAAAGAGAAATAGCTCCACAATAATAATAAGAGACTTCAACACACCATTTTTGGTCAAGGACAGAGCATCTAGAAAAAAAACTTAATAAAGATATCGAAGATTTAATGCCATAATCATTCAACCTGACTTCATAGACATATACAGAACACTCCACCAAACAGCAGCCAAGTATAGATTCTTTTCCAGCTCATCTGGAACATTCTCCAGAATAGACCACATTTTAGGCCACAAAGCAAGCCTTAACAGAGTCCAAAACATTGGAATATTACAAAGCAATTTTTCTTACCATAATGCCATAAAAGTAGAAATCAATTACAGAAACAGCAAGAAAAAAAAAAAAGTCGAATAATGGAAACTGAACAACACCTTGCTTAAAAACTGCTTGGTTGTAGAAGAAATCAAGGACAGAATAAAGAAATTCATAGAATCAAATGAGCATGAAAACACACCTTCAAGAACCTTTGGAACACAGCAAAAGTAGTGCTTAGAGGACAGTTTATAGCAATAAATGCACTCATCTAACAAGCAGAAAAGGCCAAAATCAAAACATTTCCCCTACAACTCAAACAAATAGACAGTAGAAAAAGAAGCCCTCAGGCACCAGAAGAAAGGAAATAATAAGAATCAGAGCAGAAATAAATGAAATAGAGAATAGAAAAACAATTGAAACAATTAACAAGACCAAAAGTTGGTTCTTTGAAATGATCAACAAAATCAACAAACCACTGGCCAAACTGACAAATGAAAAACAGAGAGAAAGCAAATAACCCGAAAAAGAAATGAGATGGATGATATCACAGCACACCCAACTGAAATAAAAAGTGTCATAACAGAATACTATGAGAAATTGTACTCCAACAAATTTGAAAGCCTAGAGAAAATGGACAAATTTCTAGACATACACTACGTACCTAAACTAATACAAACTGAGGTAGAAAAACTAAATAAACCCATAACAAAAGAAGAGAATGAAGAGGTAATAAAAAACCTTCCAACAAAAAAAGCCTGGCCTGGATGGCTTCACTGAAGATTCTATCAAACTTTCAGAGAAGAGTTAACACCAGTACTACCAAATGTATTTTAGAGCTTAGGAAAGGAAGGAATACTCCCAAATTCGTTTTATGAAGCCAGCGTAACCCTACACCAAAGCCAGGTAAAGCACCACAAAAAAAAGAAAATTGCAGACCAATATCCCTCATGAACATAGACGTAAAAATCCTCAACAAAATTCTAGCCAATAGAATTCAACAACATATCAAAAAGATAATTCACCATGACCAAGTGGGATTCATACCAGGTATGCAGGGATAGTTCAACATTAGAAAATCAATCAATGTAATCCATCACATAAATAAAACAAAATACACGAATCACATAATCTTATTAACTGATGCAGAAGAGGCATTTGACAAAATTCAACATCCATTCATGATAAAACTCTCAGCAAAATAGGAATAGAAGGGAAATTCCTCTCTGTAATTAAGGGCATTTATACAAACCAACAAACCAGACAAGGATGCCCTTTATTACCACTCTTATTCAGCGTTGTGTTGGAGGTCCTAAGCAGAACAATACGGCAAGAAATAGAAATAAAGGGCATTCAAATTGATAAGGAAGAAGTAAAAGTATCCCTATTTGCAGATGATATGATCTTATACACAGAAAACCCCAGAGAATCCACAAGAAAAACTACTGGAACTAATAGAAGATTTCAGCAAAGTATCAGTATACCAGATAAACATACAAAAATCAGTTGGATTCCTCTACACCAACAAAGAAAACTTCAAAAAAGAAATCACCAAATCAGTATCATTTACAATAGCCCCCCAGAAGATAAAGTACTTTGGAATAAATCTAACCAGAGACATAAAAGACCGATACAAAGAAAACTACAAGACACTACTGCAAGAAACAAAGAGACCTACGTAAGTGGAAAAACATACCACGCTCATGGACAGGAAGACTCAACATTGTGAAAATGTCAATTGTACCCAAATCGATCTACAGATATAATGCAATCTCGATCCAAATTCCAACTGCATTTTTAATGAGATGGAGAAACAAATCACCAACTACACATGGAAAGGGAAGAGGCTCCGGATAAGTAAAGCATTATTGAAGAAGAAGAACAAAGTGAGAAGCCTCACACTACCTGATTTTAGAACCTATTATACTGCCACGGTAGTCCAAACAGCCTGGTACTGGTACAACAACATATTTATAGACCAATGGAACAGAATTGAGAACCCAGACATAAATCTATTCACCTATGAACAGCTGATATTTTACAAAGGCCCAAATTCCATTAAATGGGGAAAAGACATTCTCTTTAACAAATGATGCTGGTATAACTGGATATCCATCTGTGAAAAAATGAAACCGTACCCATATGTCACACCATACACAAAAACTAACTCAAAATGGAGCAAAGATCTAAATATAAATCTAAAATGATAAATATCAGGAAAGAAAAAATAAGGACAACTGTAAGACACCTAATTCATGGCATAAATAGTATACGAACCATAACTAACAATGCACAAACCCCAGAAGAGAAACTAGATAACTGGGAGCTCCTAAAAAATCAAGCACTTATGCTTATCAAAAGACTTCACCAAAAGAGTAAAAAGAGAACCTACAGACTGGCAAAAATTTTTAAGGATAACATATCCAATCAGGGTCTAATCTCTAAAATCTACAAGATACTGCAACACCTCAACTACAAAAAGACAAATAACCCACTTAAAAAATGGACAAAGGATATGAACCAAAGAAGACACGATCATTAGTCTTTAGAGAAATGCAAATCAAAACTACTATGAGATACCATCTCACGCCAACAAGGTTGGCACTACTCCAAAAAACACAAAATAATAAATGTTGGAAAGGTTGTGGAGAGACTGGAACACTTATGCACTGCTGATGGGAGTGTAAAATGGTACAATACCTTTGGAAAATGTTTTGGCGATTCCTTAAGCTACAAATAGAAATAGCACACAATTCAGCAATCCCACTCTTAGGAATATACCCTAGAGAAATAAGAGCCGTCATACGAATAGATATATGCATACCCATGTTCATTGCAGCAGAACAGCAAAAAGATGAAAATAACCTAAATGCCTGTCAATAGACAAATGGATAAACAAATTTATGGTACATACACACAATGGAACACTATTCGATGATAAAGAACGATGAAGAGTACCCGAAACGTCTCACAATACGGATGAATCTGGAGGGAATTATGCTGCATGAAATTAGTCAGTCACAAAAGAGCAAATATTGTATGAGACCACTATTATAAGAACTCAAAAAAAGTTTTAAACACAGAAGAAAGAATTCTTTGATGGTTACGAGGGTGGAGAGGGAGGGGGAGGAGAATTCACTAATAGATAGTAGACAAGGATCAGCTTTGGTCAGGGAAGGACAACACACGATACAGGGAAAGTAAGCTCAGCTGGACCAAAGAAAAAGCTAAGAAGTTCCCTGGACACATCCAAACACTTTGAGGGACAGAGTAGCTAGGGCTGAGGCCCAGGGACAGTAGTTTCGGGGAGCATCTAGGTCAATTGGCGTAACAAAGTTTGTCAAGAAAATGTTCTGCATCCCACTTTGGTGAGTGGCATCTGGGGTCTTAAAAGCTAGTGAGGGGCCATCTAAGATGCATCAATTGGTCCCAACCCACCTGGTGGAAAGGAGAATGAAGAACACCAAAGTCGCAAGGAAAGTATTAGCCCGAGTGACAGAGGGCCACTGCATCAGCCTGAGTCCAGAAGAGCTAGATGGTGACTAGCTATCACCAACCACTGCTCTGACAGGGATCATAACAGAGAGTTCTGCATAGAGCAGAAGAAAAATATGGAATAAAATTCAATTCACGAAAAAAGACCAGACTTACTGGTCTGACAGAGACTGAAGGAACCCCAAGACTATGGACCCTGGACACCCTGCTAACTCAGAACAGAAGCCACTCCCGAAGTTCACCTTTCAGCCAAAGACTAGACAGGCCTATAAAACAAAATTTACACACGTGAGAAATGTTCTTCTTAGTTCAATCAAGTGTAGGAGACCGAATGGGCAAGATCTGCCCAAAAGCAAAAATGAAAAGGCAGGAACGGATAGGAAAACCAAGGAATAGACATGGGGTGGAAAGGAAAGAGGGAGCGTGCTGACGCATTGCTGGGATTGCAACTAATATCACAAAACAATTTGTGTATAAATTTTTGGATGAGAAACTAATTTCTGCTGTAAACTTTTACCTAAAACACAATAAAATCAAAAAAGAAAAGGAAAGCAAGTCAAGAGATGAAGCAAATGCTGATAATTGTTGAATCTGGATGATAGGCATATATTCATTGTACTGGTCTCTCAAGTTAAAAAACATATATGTATATATTTATTTAGTGAAAAATAACAATACAAAAAGGTGTAAAATTTATAGGTGTACAGATCAATGAATTATCAAAAAATGAACTCATCTGTGTAACAACCATCCATCCAGTCCAAGAAATGGAATTTACTGACATCTCAGAAGCCCCCTTCATGTCTCTTTTCCAAAGGTAACTGTAGATTATTTTGCCTGTTTTTTAACTTTGCATAAATGAAATCATACTGTATATATGTTTTGTGTCTGGCTTCTTCCCTTCAATATTATGTTTGTTCATCTGGAGCAAAAAAGAAAGAAGGAAACCAAAAACATAAAGAAGAAACTGGACTACAAGACAAATACTCTACATGAAACACAGCTTCATCTACCCTGAGACCAGAAGGACTAGATGGTACCTGGCTACTACTACCAATCATTCTAATCAGGTCTACAATAGATGGACAGAGTAGGAGAAAAATGTGAAACAGAACCTCCAATTCCTGATTAAAAAAAAAAATACAGACTTACTGGACTGGTTGAGACTGGAGGACTCCTCGAGGCTATGGCCCTGAGACACTATTCAAACCTTGAACTGAAACTTAATTCTGGGGTCACCTTGTGGCTAGATAACAAATTGGCTCAAAAAATAATGAATATTACCCAGAAGTACTATGTTCCTTTAAAAAATCACCTATATGAGACTAAATTGTCAACAATTATTTTAAAACAAAAATGAGAATGTAAGGGGCGGGGAAACTAGACTAATAGAAATGAAACAACCAGAATGAAAATAATGAGAATGTTCATGCATTGTGAAGAATGTAACCAATGTCACTGAACAATTTGTGTAGAAATTGTTAAATGAGAACCTAGACTGCTGTGCAAACCTTCACTGAAACGCAATAAAATATTATTAAAAAAAAATCCACCTAATCTAGAGGCTAATAAAAAAAGAATTCCTATTAGTAATTTTACTAGACATTTTTGTAGACTTTGTCAAGTTACTATAATCATAATTAAGGCTGTGCACCTCTGGTTCTCCAACTGTTATTATGCAGTCTTCCCTACACCAAAATTACCATTTTATTATAGGGTCGAAGGAGCCCTTGTGGCACAGTGGTTAAGTGATATGGCTGCTAACCAAAAGGTAGTTCAAATCCACCAGCCAACCCTTGGAAATGCTACCGGGTGGTTCTACTCTGTACTTCAGGGTCACTATAGATTGGAATCGATTCAATGGCCACGAGTTTTGGTTTTATAGGGTCCAAAACGTCTTGCTTGCTTTCAGGTAGCATTTACCAACATATCCTCGTGTGTTCAAGGTTTTCTGTTGTGCCACTCCACCATAATTTGATATCTAGGCAGTCAGGTTCAAAGCATATTTTAGAGGGTGATTACTTTAACATAATGAGTATCTGAGCATGTACTTTATATCCCGAATCCTAGATTGTAGCTTCCGAAATTATAGTTCTTGTAAATGTCTGGTGCATAAGAATTAGCCCATTTCTAGTGCTGGAATTAAATTAAAACAGAAGTCATTAAGCCAAAAATAATTTTAAAATTATTTAAGAACAGCATATTATTTCAACATCATGAATAGCACCTTTAATTCTTGTAATACCTCTTTAAATAATTGCCACTATTTATTTCCTTCCCATATACTGCCCTTACGCTCAGTATTTGCTCTTGCTTCCCTTTCCTTTAAATTACATCCATGCCTTTACAATCACGAAAAGGTATTTACTTTTAGCCTGAGCATTCAGACCTTGATTCTCCTTTTAATGCTTTGCTTTTGTATCACTGGTTTGCCATGACATGTTAGACACATTCCCTTAGCTACTCGCTCCTAGATCTCCTCAAAGGGTATAAGGAAAGACAATAGAAAGAAAGGAAAGAAGTAGAGGATCAGGAGAAAAAAGGCAGAGATGCAACAGCTAATTAGAATGGTAAAGAGAAAAATCTGGAACAGGAGGCTGACAGTGAGGCATACTGAGAAGAGACAGAGCTGGTGAGAAAGGCAGAGGAGGAAAAGGGGAATTGTGCAGAGAGGATGGAGATAAACATGAGGAGTTAAGTCAGTTATCGCTAAACAGACTGTTGAAGATGGTGAGGATAAAGGTTGCCGACAAGAAGAAGCAGAAAAGTGACAACATGATAAAATAGTAAAAATGGAGAAAATTCAATTAAAAAGAAAGGAAAGGCCTTCATGAAGTATTTCATGTGCCACTACCTATCTCATAATCTAAGCAAGTCCCCTTCCAGCAGAGTTCGCTACGCTCTTCTTTCTTTCTCCCTCCTTCCTTCCCTTTCTTTCTTTCTCTTATTGTTATATTGTCAGCCTGACAGGAAGGAAGAGAAAGTGTGAGTGCTAAATAAACCCACAGTTGCTAATCACTGTTAACTGGATATCTCTCTTTCTCTCACACACGTGCACACACTACACACATATAACATATAACATAGATTGCAAGCTTTAAATTCAGACTGCCTGGGTTGGGATCACAGTTCTATCGCATACCAGCTGTGTAATATTGTTCCAGTTACTGTACTTTTCTTGATCCATCAGAAAATTGGGATTATTAATAGTACCCAGCTCACAGAGTTAACTAAATACATGTAAACTGCTTAGGGTGGTGCTTGGCAAATACTAGGTGCGCAATAAATCATCGTCAGTCAGTGCTTTACTGCAGTCTCTGAGGTCAAGGATTTGTCCTGCTCGTTTGTAGAAGAGACATAGCCCCAGGGCAGAGTAGTGATGACAGAATTCCCTGAGGCACCAAGTCAAACCCCTAGCTGCCTGCTAGTGCTTCTTACTTTCTGTGCTTCTCACTTCCTCAGTCCTCCTAGCACTGTCCTTCCACAACTAGCTCATCCAAGATGGAAGATATACATTCTTTAATGGAAAAAGGTCAATCAGAAAAAAATTCGTTTACGGGTAAATATTATGCAACATGTTGTGCTGGACATTTCTCACACATTATCTCATTTAAACCTCATCAGATCACTGAAAGATGCTATTTTTATCCCCATTTACAGAAGAAAAGCTGTCTGTGAAAGGTTAAACAGCATCTCCCTTTGCTCCCCAGCTAAGGTCACATCCCCAGTAAGTGGGTGAAATTTAATTTAAACTTATGTCATTCTGGTTCCAAAGACTCCTCTACATCCAATGAAACATGATATATCCACATAAAATATGTTATTGTTCTCTTTTTGATCATTGTATTTACTCAATAAATATTGTTAAATAAAATGATAGTTTCCTGAAACAGTATAGAGCGGTAAGAGAATGAAGTCATCTCTTGACTTGTGTTATTTTTTTTTTTTTTTTTTA
>NW_004444105.1:169619-206144 GCF_000243295.1 Trichechus manatus latirostris
ATTTGATGTTCTAGGGTTTCAGGATTGTTGATTCTCTGTTTGGCTTAGTTTTTCGGATCTTTGTTGTGGAGGGACGGCGTGGTGCTTCTGCCTAGACCGCCATCTTGCCAGAGAGTGACTTGTGTTATTTTTATAAATAGGAAAATTTGATCTATAATTTCCAAAGTGCTTTCACATAATATCTTATTTTGATTTTCTGGAATTCGGAGTTTTCTGTGTTTCAAGCAATTATTTTTCTTAGGTTTATCTCTACTATCTTCTCCTAAATTCCACTAGAGGGCACTGTGGCCCTTTGATTCTTTCAGAGATGAGTCAGCAGTTCTGTCTGAAGGTTTATCTGTAACTATCAGGTTCTAGTCTATCTCCACAATTTTTAGTTGTTTTGGAAAGTTTTAAGTTTCTAGGTGCTTACTCCGGCTGGTTTTCTGTAAGGTGGCTGACTTTACTGGTGTGTGAGAGTTCCTCTCTCTTCTGTGGATTAGTCTGTAGCCTTCCCCAGCTGACTGCACTCCTGGGGCTGGATTCCTTCACTTCCTTTTGTAGGATTGGGGCATGGTGTTTCCTCTGTGACTAATTGCATATGCACAAGACTTTTTCACTGGCCATGGGTAGAAGTGGTGGTACTCAGCTTACTCAAGGCAAGGCTAGGGAGTGTTTTATGTCCTTTTCTCACAGAAGGCCCTGTGCAGGCTCTCCCATGGTACCTAGTTGTGGGTAGAGAGCCAGTTGTTTCCCATTGCATTTCCTGTTTGATGTATTTTTCTCACCCTGGTTCACGAATGGATCCCATGGCTCTTCTGCGGCCCAGGGTCTCGGTGAGATTCAATAGCCCTCATTCATAGCATCTTAGCTTCCCTGTGCCTCTTCCCAAGTGAGTGGCTTGTGAATTCCCATAGCTAATCTGTGCCACCTTAATTGGGCTACACCTTCCTCAGTTTCGCTCCTGTCTTGTGTTCTTTGTTCAGGGTGTTGTCCTTCCCAATCCCAAAATGGCTGCAGTGAGCCAAGTCCTCTGGAGGCCAGTGGCAAGAAACCCCCAGCTTCTCAGCTGACCTGGAGATCTACTTTGGAAAATTAGCCAATGAAAAATTAGCGAGAGATTATAATGGTTTGATCCACAACCCATCATGGGAATGGCACAGGCAGTATTTTTTTTCCATTGTGCATGCAATCGCCATGTGTTGGGGGCCAACACAATGGGAGCTAGCAAAAAATATGTCAAAAATTGTGCTGGATAGTATATATGCAGTGATGTGTAACTCACATGATTCTTACCCACACAAAGGTTACAGTCCAGCAGAGAAACATCTTAAATAATTATAATTCATTTTATTAGCTTTCTTTAATAGTCTTCTAATGTGTTCTCTACGGAGCCTTGGTGGTGCAACGGTTAAGTGCTCTGCTGCTAACCAAAAGTTTGGTGGTTGGAACCCTCCCAGTCACTCTGTGGGAAAAAGAGTTGACGATCTGCTTCCATAAAGATTACAACCTAGAAAACCCTATGGGGAAGTTCTCTGTCACATGCGGTCGCTGTGAGTTGAAATCAATTCCATGGCACATAACAACAACAATCTGTTCTCTAATTCAGTGATGTCCAAAACTGTTTGAACATTAAAATCTCCTGGAGACCAGATACAAACGGAAACTGTAGACTCTCACACTCTAATGTAATGAACCTAATGAACCCCTGTCTTTGGGGCCCAGATGTCTGTACTTCCAAAGTTTACTAGGAGATTCTGATGTTTTGCTGGATGGGAAATGGCGACTTTGAGGGTGTTGTAGGGTAAAAACTTCACAAAGTTGAGTAGAGCAAAAAGTAAGTTTTATTCGGCATATATTCAAAAGGGCAGAAGTGGGAAAACGGACAAGCGTGCTGCCACAGCCATGTCTGCCTGACTCAAATATATGAAGGATACAGCTATCACTTAGCAGGTATCCTATATTAAGTGTCTCATCATACTTTCAGGTAAGAGAAATGATGACGCTTGTATCAGACTTTTTGTTTTGTAGTTAGTATGTTTTTGGCAAAGTAGGAAAAAAAAACACGTATGTTTTAAGATCCAGGGTGAGTGATATTACCCCTCCCATGGCCCTGACCTCCTTCCAAACCATGGTCTTAATAAAAGGTTAATTGCATGAGCTTTGCTACACAGAACATAGCAATGCTAAAACAGAAAGAACACAGTGGTTGATATGAGAAGTAAAGATAAAGGACAAATTTCTAATTAAGCCTCTGAAAATTTCTATTTTTCTAGGGAAAACAAACGTTTCTCACTTTGTGTTCAATTGCAACTTGAACTCGTTAATTTCTTCTCTTACATGCTGCCCAGGCCCATTATATCTTCTCTTTTTAATTTAACATATAGAAAAAAATTTACACTGTTTTACACTTTGCTACATCGTTTACGAATATATACTTCTATCAAAGTCCAGTTTAACTACTTCACATAGGCACTTTCACTAACTCTACTTCTCCAGGCGTATGCTATTCTACTTTATGGTTGTATCCCTGGGTGGTATGCATTTATATTATGACGTGGATGTTATCAATTAAACAGGTTGTGACTATACTGGGAAAGTACACTACTACCTTCAGGGTCAGAAGGTGGTGACTTATAATAACAGCATGTTTTCCTTTGTGCTTAAAAATATTCTAGCAGTCTAGAATAGACTTAAGAGCTGATAACGCTATTTCAGTTTACATGTTTGAAGTTTTAATTTGCATTGTTTTCTACTGATAAAGGCACTCATAAAATCAATTAGAGTTGAGAATATGAGACAGTGAAAGTGCATATTTCAAAAAGCAAGCAATGACAATGAGTGTAACTAATACTCACTGTGCTCATTTTGGACTAGACATTATTCTACATGATTTTCATACAATGACTCAATTCATCTTCACAGCAACCCTTCAGAATAGACTATTTTATCCCCACTTTTCACTTAAGAAAACTGAAGGCCAGTGGATTTCCGAAGCTTCCTCAGTGCTGCAAAGCTAGTAAGAGAAGAAGCATAGGAAGAAACTAGGCAATTTGACTTCAGATTACACGATCTCAACATCTACACTATTCTTGGATGTTTCTAAAGGTGAGAGATGATGGCTGTGATAGTTTGAAGTAAATGAGAAGTTATATAAAACCAAAGATACTGGAAACAAATATTCTTTACAATTATATAAGAAAGGATGATCTAGATGACAGATTTGGATCTTTGAGTTTATACCGATGTCTGGTTTAGAGTTCAGACTACCAGAAAAATACCAATGTATTAACAATACCTGTCTCTGGATAGTAGTATATTAGACTATAAGGGTGAGACCCCAGGTATTCTGGAACTTTTAGTTAAAGGCAATCTAAGAGATCTTTGGGCTAAAGTGTCACCAAGACTATTTCACAAATGTGAAGAATCTCTCTGATGAAAGGTTATTTTAAATGAAAATTAAAAGAATGGAGCTCTTCAGGTACATTGTGCAGGCAAGTACTAACCAGAAGGTGGAATTATGAAAATATCTGTTCTGATTTCAGGAATGTATGGAAAGAAATAAAGTGAAACAAAAAGAGTACAGCACATGGATTAGAGATTAAGCCAGGGTGGAAATAAACAATTAATGTGTTGGATGGTCTAAACATCTATAAAAAGATGATCAAGTAACAGAAGATAAGCAAATTGCCAAGGAATAAAATAAGAACTAAACACAGCCTTGAACAACGGAAGGAAGGAAGAGTAAATAAGAATCAGGTCCTGGAAGCGGAGACTGGAAACTAAAAGGACATTCCATAGGGTCACTCAGAAAGTACTTTTATTCTTAAGAGAAAGCATTTGATTAATGTGAACTGTTCCTGAGGAACAGTACAGCCTAAAATATTTGGTGGCTCAGATTTTCCTTATATTAGAATTAGTTTAGTAATTACTGGCTTCCTAATTCACATTCACTATATAAAAATAACAATTTTATGTTTATATACAAAACTATGCATTTAACTGTTACCTTTAAGATTAAGGAAATATAGATGGTTTGAGGGTAGGAAATAAAGAAAACAAGACTCAAGGATCTGGCTCTTGTTAGGAAAACTCTTTGTAGGACCAAAAGGACAGTACAAATCTTCTAATAATTGAATATATAGTAATTTTCATTTTCTTACAGATTTCAGTGGAAATATTTTTCTAGCAGCACTGTGTAAAAATTGTGTGTAGTAGAACAGCAAAATTAAGCTCAAAAGAAAATATGAAGGAAGCATGCTAGAGCAAAACTTCCTGGCTAACAACCACAACTTTGTTACCAACTACCTCTGCAACCCTGGAAAAAATTACTCCATAATTCTGTACTACAGTTTCCTTATCTGCAAATTTGGGATAAAAGTATGTATGTCATAGTAGTGAGGATATTATGATTTCATACCTAAAGTGCTTCACAAAGTCCCTGGAGCACAGTCTAGTATTAATATGTTAAGTTGCAAAGTTCTTTATATATCCTGGATATCATACGGATATATGGTTCCCCAAAATTTTATGCTAATTTGGAGGTCATATATTTAGGTCTTTGACCCATTTGGAGTTAGTTTTTATGCATGCTGTGAGGTAGGGGTCTAACTTTATTCAGTTGCATGTGGAAATCCAATTGTCTCAGCACCATTTAGTAAAAGACTATTCTTTCCCCATTGGATGGATTTAGCACTCTTGTCAAAGATTAATTGACCATAGATATGCATGCATAACTCTGAACTCTCAATTCTATTCCATTGGTCTATATGTCTATCATTATACCAATACCAGATTATTTTGATTACTATAGCTTTCTAATATGTTTTGAGATGAGGAAATGATGGTTCTCCTACTCTATCCTTTTTCAAAATTTCTTTGGTCACTTGGGGCTCTTTGCATTTCCATATAAATTTGAGGGTTGGCATTTCAAATTCTGCAAAGAAAAAACTATATTCTTATCCTACTTTTGTTAAGAGGGATGTTCTATAGCTATCTGTTATGTCTAGTTGGCTTATAGTGTTGTTGAAGTCTTCTATTTTCTTGCTGATCTTGCCTTGTTGTTCTATTTATTATTGAAAGTGAGATATTGAAATCTCTGTCTATCACTGTTAAATTATCTATATTTCTCTTCAATTTTGTCATGTTTTTCTTTATGAACTTTGGGGCTCTGTTGTTAAGTGTTTATGTTTATAATTGTTCAGTCTTATTGAGGGGTTGACCCTTTTATTACGATAAAATATTATTTGTTTCTCATAAAAATTTTTGTCTTAAAGTCTATTTTTTTCTGATATTAGTACATCCACTTAAGCTTCTTTGGATTACTGTTTACATGGTACATCTTCTATTCGTTCACTTTCAACCTAAGTGTGTTACTCCATCTAAAGTTTGTTACAGACATCGTATAGTTGAGTCATTTTTAATCTACTCTCCCTATCTCTGCCTTTTGATGTTAACCTTTTGCATTTAATGTAATTACTGATAAGCTACAATTTATGTCTACAATTTTGGTATTTTGTCTATGTATCATGTCTTTTTTTCCCTATTTATCCATTCCTGTCTTCTTTTTTGTTAAATAGATATTTTCTAGTGCACGGTTTTAATTCTCTTGTGGTCTCTTTTACTATATTTTCTGAGTTATTTTCTTAGTGCTTGTCCTGGACATTACAACTAGTATCTCAATTTATTATAATCTAGTCAGATTAATATCATCAAGCACTTAGTGCTCCAGGCAGACTCTTTACATATTTTCATTTAGTTCTTTGAACATCCTTATAATAGCTACTTTGAAGTCTTTGGTAGGTCTGACATCTAGGCCATCTCACAGGCAATATTGGTTTCCTGCCTATTTCCTTTGTATAGGTAATACTTCCCTGTTTCTTTGCATGTCTTGTAACTTTTTGTGTGTAACTGGACATTTTATATAAGATTTTGCAGCAACCCTGGATACTACCTCCGCCTCCCCATTCCGCTTTCCAGGGATTGTTACAGTTGTTTTTATTGCTGCTGGTTGTTTGTTTAGTGATCTTAAACAAAAAAAACTAAACCCACTGAACTGCCCTATAGGGTTTCCAAGGAGCTGCTGGTGGATTTGAACTGCTCATCTTTTGATTAACAGCAGAGTTCTTAACCACTGCGTCACCAGGATTCCAAAACTTCTGTGCCCTCTCTGAGGTTCGAACTCAGGACCTTTAGATTACGAGACTGATATGCTGTCTACTGCACTAAGAAGGCACTCTTAGTGATCTTAGTGAATAGCAAAATCTTTACTATTCTGTTGCTTGTGGCCACTGAAGTCTCTGCTCAGTTAGCTTGATTGAGCAGGGGTTCCTTAATATCTGAAACCAACTGTTGAGGGGCTCTATGTATATGTTGCAACATGCCTTCAGTTTATAATCCTGCCTTAGCCTTCACTTCCTGTTTGTGCAGAGCTTCAAAATCAGCTGCAGGTGAGTGTTTAGGGTCTTATTAGGTCTTTCCTGCCCATTCACACAGCCCCACATATGTACACCACTCTGCATATACATGTGACCTTCCTAATTTCCAGAGATATGTCTAATATTTTCAAACTCCTCTATTTTTAGCTCATTCTCCATCTTTTCTTTTTAAGATTTTTGTTAAGCTTCCTGTTTTCCCCCAATTTTTATTCTTGCATTCTTGCTTCAGAAAACTGCAATCTTAGGTAATTGCTGTACCTGTCCCTTTTTTTTGACAAATGCTCCCAGGATAAAGACTCTACTAAGCAGATGCTGAGCGAGGTAAAATCAACACAAGTGCTGCAAGTGAGGGTTTTCAGGTAGTGGTCAGACAGATTAAATAATGAGAATTCCCTGGAAATGATGCTTTTGGGGGTGTTCTCAGCTCATCTCCCTGCTCCCGTGGCTGGTAGGCTGATAATTTTCACTGTAATTGCAGGCCTGTTGATTCCCCAGGGTGTTGTGGAGCTAAGAAGAGGGCAAGAGTAATAAGGAAAGTTAAAGTGCCACAAAGCTCACTGTTCTCACCAAACTTCAACCATTTTTCTTGAATAAATATTCCTCAGATTGTTGCAAGTCTTTGCATAACTTCCAGAGTTCTAAAAAAGTTGATTTTGACATTTGTTGTCAGTGTTCTCTTTGCTTTTACGGAGAAGAGGATTTTTTGAGGTCCTTAGTCTGCCATTCCTGCTGAAGTCACTTTGTACCTTGGTTTTAAACACTCTAAACATTACAACGAATTTCTGATCAGCAATAAAAGCTGGTGGTACAAAGTTAATCTGGCAGTGTTGAATATATATCTATCACTGATATGTTAGACTAGAGGTAGACAAAGAATAGGAGATAGCAGTATATGCACCCAGAGCCTTTACTGATTGATTGTGTAGGACAAGAGTGGCGTATGTGGAGGGCGACTTCAAGAAACGTAGCTTTCTCTGATGTTGCTGATGGCTGAGTTCTGGCACTAGCATGCCACAATCAGGAACGGTGCAGAGTAGTTTCTTTGAATAAATACTTCACTCAGCATATGAGGTTAAGATGAAGGAATTAAAAAAACCTGAAAGAGCAACAAATGACTGTATTGGAAAATAAGACATCTTTTTTCCGGTGTGCATGATGTGCTGAGAAATCATCAGCATACATTGGTCTTTTCAGTAAACACCCTCACACAGAGAATAATTGCAGTCAATAGTGTTATTGTACAAATAGGAAGGGTGACAATGTATTACTGGGATGAATTCTCAAAGCAAAAAGAAAATGACTATCATTATATTGTCTGGTTTCAACCTTAGTTATTTTAGTCCACCTGCTGGTATTTTTCAAATAAAGCCACATTTCCTTTTCTTTGTAATACTTGAAGTCAGTTCCCAGCAAATTAAGAGAATCTGGCGTAGGGTTGTGGGAAAATTATTACAACATTCATTTTTAGAACTCTGTCTTAATTTACTTCAAATAGCAGGCAAATTTTTAAACCCATCTCAGGAATTAGATGATAAAGTTTAGGTTTGTCTATTTTCAGAATAATAAAGAAATTTGTTGCTCATTAACACAGAAAGTGTCCTGTTCATGTACATAGTTTCTCACTCACTTTTCAACAATGCTTCAAAATAAAGGAAAATCTTTGTAACTACCTTCCAATTCTATTTTGAATAACAATAAAAATAGCTAATATTCACGTGTGTTTGTTTGCCCTGTACTGAGTCCTTGCCTGTATTATTTCCTTTAACAGTCATAAAAATTCTACAAGGCTGGTATTGTTTTTATTCTAATTTTATAGATGGGGGTCTGAAGCCTGGAGAGGATAAGTAATCTGATACACAGAGTGCAAATAATAGAACAAAGACGCATGTCCTGACTTGCTGACTTTTCCTTAATGCTCTTCTTAATAACTCTGCTTCGTTATGAAGCTACCACTGTCCTTTTCAATATCTGTGAATGGGAAGACAGAAAGCTAGTTCTTTCCCAGAGTGCAGTTTCAGAGAGAAATAGTCCTCAGTTTCTACAGCCACTGCTTTTTGAGGCAAGAGATTGAACACTAGAAAGAAAAAACACAAATGCAGAAGGTTGAGTCTTACAAATTTGTCATCAGCTAGTTATGTAACCTTAGACACTTTATTTAAGTTCCTAACATTTTAGTTTCCTATTCAAACAGTAGGATCCCCAGTGGTAAAGTGGTTAAAGTGCTCAGCTGCTAACCAAAAGGTTGGCATTTCTAACCCACCAGCTGTAAAGACTTAACGACCTTGGAAACCCTATGGGGCAGTTCTACTCTGTCTTGTAGGGTCACTATGAGTCAGAATCGACTGGAAGACAGTGGATTTTTTTTTTTTTTGTATTCGAAAGGCAGTACATCTTGTGTAAAGACCCATACCCCAGAGCCAGATTATCATTTAAAATTTGTGGGACCTTGGACTGTTTCCTGACATTATCTGTATTTACTTTCCTAATCTGTACATAGTACCTATCTCACAGGTATCATGGAGATTAAATTATAAAATTAATTAGATAAATGTTCTGACATACCTGATCTAGTTATCAATAAAATGTTAAAGTTTAGCCCTAGTCCACTGTTGCAGCCACTGAGTATTTTCAGTGCCTTCCAACCTAAACGGCTCACCTTCCAGCAATATATTGGACAGTTTTCTGTTGTGACCCATAGGGTTTTCACTGGTTAATTTTCAAAAGTAGATCTTTAGGCCTTTGAGTTCTGCTCAAACCTATCCACCACAGAAGACCCTGCTAGTATTTGAAATATCAGTTGCATAACTTCTAACATCATAGCTACACACCGGCCACCACAATATGATGATAAACTGACAGATGGGTGGTGGATTTATACAACAGTCAAAATTTCATTCTTCCTAAGAATTCCAATTGACTTTTTTTTTGCAACATTTCTTGTATTTTCTCTGTTTTAGTCAGGATAACTTTGGATTGTTTAAGATTGGAGAAAAAATATGCTATCTGTGGTGGTAAATGTTATGTGTCAACTTGGTTAGGCTATGATTCTTAGTGGCTTGGCAGACACTATGTAGTAACCTTCCATTTTGTGATCTGAAATAAGCAGTCAATCAGTTAGAAGAGGAAATTCCTTGAGGGTGTGGCCTGCATTCATGATATAAATTAATGTTCTGGCTAAGATCCCGCTCTCTCTCTCGACCCTGCATCTGACCTCTGGTCCTTGGGACATAAGTCAGCAGAGGCCTCTAGCCTGTCTCCTGACTTACTGATTTTGGATTCGACAACTCCCGCAACCCCGTGAGCCCTCAGAGGTTGTCAGCCTATAGTCTGAGCCAAGGATTTGGGACTTGCCTATCCCCACAATTGCATGAGCCCTTCTCTTGAGGTAAATTTCTCTCTATATATCTAATATGCTTCACTGGTTTTGCACCTCTACAGAACCCAGACTAAGACACTATCCTCTGCAGATAACTATTCTCAGCATCACCCACCTTCTGCCCAGTGGGAAGAACATGGAGCAGGGCATCTGATTATTCTTTTTGCCTGGAAAGAGAGAAAGTCATATGGATCCTACTGATTCCTGACACAATAGTCAGGGACTTTGAGAGAACATAATTCGAATATCAGTGAAAATGAGGTTTTACAAGGAAATAAGTGAATGAATCTTTCAAAATGAGCACAGAGAGTGAAAATATTTGTGTTTTATGTAAATGCTTACTGAAGAGCAACCTCAATAGAAGAGGCTCTTAATAGTCAGGTGGACTGGATAAGCTATTAAGTGGATGTCAGGCAGTTTCTTCCCACAGCCATCTCCAGGCTTGCCCATTGATCTTATCAACAAATTGTGCAAGCAGCAGGGATGGGCATTACAATTAGGCTCAGCAGAATGGGCCTCTATTCATAAAGGCCAGTCTGATTCCCACTGATGGTTGCCTAGCTTAGTGAGAGCAAGACCAAAAAACCTCAAATGGTACTCTTCTCTAAGGAGATAATCCAGCCACTTGGCATGTTGATTACACTAGATCACTTTCCATTCGGAAAGGGACAGAACTTTGTTTTTGCTTGATTAAACACTCTAGATATGGCTGTGCCTTTCTTCCCTGCTCAAAATGCTTTTGCCAAATCCTCCATCTGTATTCTTACCTAATGCCTTATCCATTATCATGGTGACCACACCACATAGTTTCTGACCAAAGAACTGATTTTATAGCAAGTGAATTGTGGCATCATGGAATTCACTGGTCATCCCATATTCTTTATCACCTGGACACAGGTAGCCAAATAGAATGGTGGAATTATCTGCTTTTCTCCTTTGATAGATAGTGTATTTTTAAAAATAGAATTTATCTTTTAAAAGAATTTTAGATTTACAGAAAAATTGAGAAGATAGTACAGGGATTCCCATATATCCCACACTCAGTTTCCTTTACTGTTAACACATTGCATTATTGTGAAACATTTGTTATAATTAATCAACCAATATTGATACATGATTATTTAGAAAATTCACACTTTATTTAGATTTTCTTACTTATAAATTTGTCTAATTATTGAAGTCTCCACTGTGATATCAGTTGAGTGACACAATTACTGACACTGAATCAGTCCTTAGTATGTGGTGCTTATTCTCCCCTAGCCAGGATTTGTGGGTCTGGGAATCAAGAGTAGTGTTGGGAATGGTTCCTGTTACTATTATTCTATTGATCTACCAGCAAACTTTTTGCTTCCCATTTCCACAACTTCAGGCTCTGTTTATTTAGAGGACTTTGTTCCCAAGGATTTAATGCTTCCTTCAGGGGACACAATAACACCAAAACCAAAATCAAACCTGTTGCTGCTGAGTTGATTCCAACTCAAAGAGATTCAACAGGACAGAGTAAAACTGCCCCGTACGGTTTCCAAGAAGCAGCTTAGTGAATTTGAACAGCCAACTTTTCGTTAGCAGCCGAGCTCTTAACCACTGTGCCACATTAAATTTAAAGCTCAGAATGAGGCCCTAATACATGGCATAAATAAGATACACACGATAACTAACAATACACAAACACCAGAAGATAAGCTAGATAACTGGGATCTTCTAAAAATTAAACACTTATGTTCATCAGAAGACTTCACCAAAAGAGTAAAAAGAGAACCTACAGACTGGGAAAAAAATTTTGGCTATGAAAAATCTGACAAAGTTCTAATCTCTCAAATCTATAGGAAAATCCAACCCCTCTACAACAAAGAAGGCAAATAATCCAATTTAAAAAATGGATAAATCACATGAATAGACACATCACCAAAAAAGACATTCAGATGGCTAACAGACACAGGAGGAAATGCACACAATTACTAGCCATTAGAGAAATGCAAATCTAAACTACAATGAGATAGCATCTCACCCCAACATTACTGGCACATATTAAAAAAAAACAGAAAATAACAAATGCTGGAGAGACATCAGGGAGATTGAAACTCTTATGTACTGTTGATGGGAATGCAAAATGGTACAACCACTATGGAAAATGATATGGTACTTCTTTAAAAAGCTAGAAATAGAAATATCATGTGATCCAGCTATCCCACTCCTAGAAATATATCCTAAAGAAATAAGAGCTGACACACGAATAGGCATATGCAAACCCATGTTCATTGCAGTATTATTCACAATAGCAAAAAGATGGAAACAACCTAAGTGCCCATCAGCAGGTGAATGGATAAAAAAGAACTATGGTACATATGCACAATGGAATACTATACAATGATAAAGAACAATGATGAATCTTCTAAACATCTCACAACATTGGATGAATCTGAATGA
Source organism: Trichechus manatus latirostris (assembly GCF_000243295.1). Classification (NCBI taxonomy): domain Eukaryota; kingdom Metazoa; phylum Chordata; class Mammalia; order Sirenia; family Trichechidae; genus Trichechus; species Trichechus manatus. The sequence continues at coordinate 181,839 of NW_004444105.1, forward strand.
AATAAGTCACAAAAGGATAAATACTTTATGAGACCACTTGTCTTAGGCTGGTTTCTCTAGAGAAGCAAACCCAGTAAAGTGTATAAATATATATACAAAGAGAGATTTATATCAAGGAAACAGCTCATGCAATTGTAGAGGCTAGAACATCCCAAGTCCGTGGATCAGGGTAGAGGCCTCTCCCAAGTCATGCAGCCCCAGAAGCTGGCAAGCCCAAGATCAGCAGGTCGGAGAACAGGGCTCCTGCTCACAGGCTGTGCAGATTGATGAATCCCAAGTTCGGCAGATAAGATAACAGCTCAAGTCCCAAGAACCTGAGATGAGACTACAGAAGGCAGCCGCAGGATCCAGAGAGAGCAAAAAGCCAGAATATCTGCTTATATTCAGATGCAGGCCACACCCCCAAGGAGACTCCCTTTCATCTGATTGGCTACTCACAGTATATTCAATCATGGGAGTGATCACATTAAAACACTGAGAATCATGGTCCAGCCAAGTTGACACACAATCTTAACCATCACACCACTATTATAAAAACTCATGAAAAGTTTTACACACAGAAAGAAACAATCTTTGATGGTTACGAGGGAAGAGGGGGGAGGAAAAAACTCTAAATAGAAAATAGATAAGTGATAACTTTGCTGAACGACAAGGCAGTACACTATACTGGGGAAGTCAGCACAACTTGACCAAGGCAAGGTCATGCAAGCTTCATAGACACATCAAACCCCCTGAGGGACCAAATTACTGGGCTGAGGGCTAGGGACCATGGTCTCAGGGGACATCTAGCTCAATTGGCATAATCCAGTTTATAAAGAAAATGTTCTACATCCTACTTTGGTGAGTAGCATCTGGGGTCTTAAAAGCTTGTGAGCAGCCATCTAAGATACTCCACTGGTTCCTTCCCATCTGGAGCAATGGAGAATGAAGAAAACCAAAGACCCAAGGGAAAGATTAGTCCAAAGAACTAATGGACCACAATTATCACAACCTTCACCAGACTGAGTCCAGCACAAGTATATCGTGCATGGCTACCACCACTGACTGATCTGACAGGGATCACAATAGAGGGTCCTGGACAGAGCTGGGAAAAAAAGTAGAACAAAATTCTAACTCACAAAAAATGACAAGACTTACTGGCCTGACAGAGACTAGAGAAACGCTGAGAGTATGGCCCCCGGACACCCTTTTAACTCAGTAATGAAGTCACTCCTGATGTTCATCCTTCATCCAAAGACTAGATAGGCCCATAAAACAAAATGAGACTAAATGGGCACACCAGCCCAGGGTCAAGAATGAGACAATAGTAGGAGACAGGAAAGCTGGTAATGGGGAAGCCAAGTTCAAGAAGGCGAAAATGTTGTGGGGTTGGCAACCAATGTCACAAAACAATATGTGTATTAATAGTTCAATGAGAAACTAATTTGCTCTGTAAACCTTCGTCTAAAGCACAATTAAAAACAAAATTAAGGCTCAGAATGGATTCTAGTCACATTGGGTCCTTCAGGCCAAGGAATCAACTGGAAAAGAAGATGGTTACTATACTGGCTGTAATGACTGATCTTTGATATCAGGGGGAATTGTGTTCTTATTACACAATAGGGATGGTGGCAGGGAGAGGTTTGTCTGGAATTCTGGAATTCAAGAAGTCCTCTAATGCTCTGGTATACTATTTCATACTCCCAACTCCTGTGATATGTAAATGTCAAACTATAATAACCCAGCACAGTCAGAACATTTAATTCAAAGACCCTTCAGTGATGATGGCTTGGGTCACTCCACCAAACACGGAACCTTGACCAGCTTAAGGGCTTTCTAAGATCAAAGGGAATATGGAAGAATAAGGAATTTATAAATACTGACTGCAACCATGTGAGCAGTTGTAGAAATGAGAACTATAGTACTTACGAATGTTCGGTCCTTACTTTGATACTTTATATCTATATGTCCATACATTATTGATATATCTATACATCTACACATCATCTATATATCTCCATATCCATACATCTGTATACATATACATCTATAAATCTATAAACCTATATATCTATAAACCTATAAACATTTACATATATATAAATCTATATATAAACATGAGGTGGCCATAAGTCAGAATCAATTTGATGGCAACTTTTTTACATAAACCTATAAATTCCTCTCTGTATAAATCTACATATCTATGAATCTCTATATAAACAAATCTATCTACCTCTCATCCATCTATATCTATCTGTCTGTCTATCTCTATCTATCCATCCATCCAGCCAGCCATCCATCCATCAATCCTTCCATCTTTCTAGCTAGCTAGCTAGCCAGCCATCTAACTATCTAGCTGTCTATGAGGCAGAGATTGTTCAATGGCAGAATTCTTGCCTTTCATGAGGGAGACCCATATTCAATTCCTGGACATTGCAACTCATGCACAGCCACCACCTGTCTGTCAGTGGAGGCTTAAGAGTTGCTATGATGCTGAACAGGTTTCAACAAATTTTCCTGACTAAGGTGGACTAGGATGAAAGGCCTGACAATCTATTTCTGACAGTCAGCCAATGAAAACCCCATGGATCACAACCATATGATCATGATCATGGCACAGGACTGGGTAGCTTTTTGTTTCATTGTGCATGGGGTCACCATGAGTTGGGACAGACAGAAACAGAAACTGACTATAAGAATATCTAGTGTAAAAATGATGTGGTGGTGTCTGACTTCTTCATCTAACTTTACAAGGGAGAATCAAGATCAGCATCAGCCCAAGGCTGCTTCCTATGAGGTAGAAGTCAGATATACCTCTTCTCTCCAACCTTGTTACCAAGTCTGACACAAGCCATCCCTCCCACCTCACTCTCTACTTCTCTGCTGGATTTGATAATTTTTTGCAATGGCCACACAGAACTCACAGAAAATATGATTATGGGGCTTATTAGGGAAGTAACAGGTTACACTTCTTACACTTAGGAGACAAGGAGACACAAGGATCAACAGGTTACAACTGAGGATTAGGATCAGGAAGCAAGTAGACAAAGTCTCCCTTCTTCAGTGCAGCACAGCTCTCAGCTCCTCTCGGCCACGCAGGGCTCCTCTCAGCCCCCTGAGGACAAGTTCCTCTCTACCCCATGAAGACTGGCTCCTCTTGGCACACACAGGACAGGCTTCTCTTGGCCTCCTCAGGGGAAACCTCCTCTCTCAGCACTTGGCCCTTAGCCCCACTCAGGCCTGGCCTCTGCCCTGCCCTATCAAGTGTTACAAAGGTCTTTAGCTCCACCCGTAAGTCCCTAGAGGCACCTCACTCTACCAGAAAGCCTCCTACCTGAAGGTGCTCAGCTCTCTTGTTCCATGGGTCAGTGAGCCTAGCTCCACTGATAAGTGTCCAGAGGCACTCCACCCCACCAGCAAGCCTCCTGCCTGAAGTATTCAGTTTACTTGCTACATAGGTTGGCACACCCATTGTAGCTGCCTCGCTCCATGGGCTGGGAAGCCCACCACACTGTCTCCTTCCTGTCTCCATTTCTCTGCTGAACTTGCCATCACTTCTTACCATCTAGCACAGTCTCCAGTGTTATGGCTTTCCTTGTCTTCTAGGTCTAAGAAGTTCTTAGCGTGGAAACCCTGAGTCCAAAGGATGTGCTCCACTCGTGGCTCTTCTTTCTTGGTGGTAGTGAGGTCCTCCCTGTGCTCTGGGATTGGTTGTCTTTTTAAGCTTAGCAGGATGGCAAAACTGACCAATCTCCTCATTAGGCAAATACAGCTGATTTGCATGGTCCTACCTCATAAAGTTGCTGTGTACCTTATTTACATTAGCTGCAATATTTCCAGTCCCCTTGGTAGGCCACAAACACCTTATTTACATAGTCCTATCCAATCATTTTGTGGGCATTAGAAGACCATGCATGGTTAGAAGGATCATATTCAGTAATTCACTGCACCACGTCTGTTTGTCTATCTATCTATCAAGAAATAGTTCAATATCCTGTAACAAATATACTGAACTATAACATTAAGCATTTTAAATAAATCTTATGTTAAAAATAGAAGAGGTAACAAATTAAGTGGATCATGGACCTAAAGAAATGGTATATAAATAAATACCATTTATTTATTTATAAAATAAATCTAGAGTAGACATTATGAGAGATTATCTTTTTGATCCTGAGATGGTCAAATATTTTTTAACAAATCATAAGTGGTACTAAGCACTGAAATAAGATACTTTGGATTTCATTCAATTTAAGAAATTATGTTTATAAAAAGGGCCATTAAGTGAGTGAAAAGAAAGCTAATACTGGAAGAAAGTATTCACAATACATATATCTAAAAATATAATATCTAGATTATATGAAGAACTCTTATAAATCTGCAATAAATAAATTACAAATGAAGAGCAACCACCCAAATTCTGAAAATGAGTATGTGCACAAATTATTATATAGCTGTATTGGACAGCACTGTGCTTGTCTTCAAGGATGCATGGAAGTCTGGACCTGACTCCTGGCCAAGAAAAGGATGACTAGGCTAATAATTTATAATATGCCATTGAAAGGTGTAAACGGTTTAAATTTATAATATGCTGTTGAATGGTTTAAACTCCCCTGGTAGTACCATGGCAAGCTTGTTCATATGGCTTACACCTAGTATAACTTGTTAGATAGCCTGACTTGACCAGGAGAGTATGAAGGATTCTGGTGGAGATTTTGTGGGAACTGTCCTGTAACCAAGATTCCTTGCACCTGTTGTGATGATTCATAATACAGAGACAAAGTGTATACTGTGAAACTGAAGAAAAGACTTGATTAGCTGTGCCTGGAAGTCTGCAAGGCCTCTGCTTTTTGCCAGTACTTTTTTTCCCTGCTATTCCATATCTTTTGCCTTTATTAACAGCCTTCCACATGCCTTGTGGAACCTCATAAGTCTTTTCAATTTCCAACCCATGTAATCATTGTGAGATAAAATATCTGAACAAGCATCTAAAGAAAAGAAAAATGCCAATAAGTATATGAATAAGTTTTAGCATCTTTAACTAATTAGGAAAAAAAGTAGATTAAAACCATAATAAGATATCATCACATACTTGTTATTACGGTTAAAACAAAGAACAAAATGCCCAAAGCAAGCTGGGAATAGCTACTAATGGCAAGGATATGAAGTAACTGGAATTCTTATACTTTGTTATTTATTACATTGTTTTAGGTGCTGTCGAGTTCGTTCTAACTCATAGTGACCCTATGCACAACAGAATGAAATACTGTCCAGTCCTGCGCCATCCTCACAATCGTTGTTATGTTTGAGCCCTTTGTTGCAGCCAGTGTGTCAATCCATCTCCTTGAGGGTCTTCCTCTTTTTTGACCATCTACTTTACTAAGCATGATGTTCTTCTCTAGAGACTATTCCTCCTGGAGACAAAGTCTCGCCATCTTAGCTTGTAAGGATCATTTTGGCTGTACTTCTTCCAAGACAAATTTGTTTGTTTTTCTGGCAGTCCATGGTCTACTCAATACTCTTTGCAGATACCGTAACTCAAATTCATCAATTATTCTTCAGTCTTCCTTATCCATTGTCCAGCTTTTGCATACACATAAGGCAACTGAAAATATCATGACTTCTGTCAGGGCACCTTAGTCCTCATAGTGACAGCTTTGCTTTTTTTTTTTAAAAATTTTTTTTATTGTACTTTAGATGGAGGTTTACAGAATAAATACCTTTTCATTAAACAGTCAGTACACATATTGCTTCACGACATTGTTTAACAAACCCACAAAATGTCAACACTCTCCCTTCTCAACCTTGGAGGGCTTTTTTTTTTTTGGTGAAAAAATACATAGTCATAGTTACACTGTTTCAAAAGTTTCCACATGTACAATTCAGTGACATTGATTACATTCTTCCAGTTTTGTTGCTATCCTTTTCCAAATTATTCCATCACCAATGTCTTCAACTCACTGCCCCCTAAGCTTCCCATCAAATCTTTTGAGTTGTTGCTGTCAATTTGGTCTCACGTAATTTTTTTTTTTGATACCTTAGATGAAGGTTTGCAGAACAAATAATTCCTCATTAAATAGTAACGTATTACCCTATGACAATGGTTAACAACCCCTTCTCAAACTTGGGTTCCCTATCACCAGCTCTTCTGTCGCCTCCTGCCTTCTAGTCCTTGTCCTTGGACTGCTGTGCCTCATTAGTCCCTTTTTGTTTTATGAAGCTGTCCAATCTCTGGCTGAACGGTGATCTTTGGGAGTGCCTTCACCACTGAGCTAAAAGGGTGTCTGGAGGCCATACTCTCGGGGTTTCTCCAGCCTGTCAGTCAGTAAATCTAGTCTTTTTTTGTGAGTTAGAATTCTGTTCTACATCCTTTTCCAACTCTGACCAGGGCCCCCTATTGTGATCCCAGCCAGAGCAGTCAGTGGTGGTAGCCGGGCACCATCTAGCTGTACTGGACTCAGTCTGGTGGAGGCCGTGGTAGCTGTGGTTCCTTAGTCCTTTGGTCAAATCTTTTCCTTGTATCTTTTTTTTTTTAATTCAGGTGAAAGCTTACAGAACAAATAGTTTCTCACGAAACAGTAGTACACATATTGTTTTATGACATTGGTTAACAACCCCACAACATGTCAACCGTCTAACTTCTCAACCTTTTTTTTTGGTGAAAATACACATAGCTAAAGATATACCATTTCAAAAATTTCTACATGCACAGTTCAATGACATTGACTACACTCTTCCAATTGTGCTGCTACTCTCACTTAAGATGAAGGTTTACAGAACAAAATAGTTTCTCATTTAACAGTTACTACACATGTTGCCCTATGACAATGGTTAACAATCTCACAACACATCAACAATATCCTTACTCAACCTTGGGTTCCCTATCACCAGCTTCCTTGTCCCCTTCTGCCTTCTGGCCCTTGTCACTGGACTACTGTACCTCATTAGTCCCATTTGGTTTTACGGGGCTGTCCACTCCCAGGCTGAACGGTGAACCTTGGAGATAACTTCACCAATGAGCTAAAAGGCCAGACTCTCAGGGTTTCTCCAGTCTCCTTTAGGCCAGTAAATCTGGTCTCTTTTTTGTGAGTTAGAATTATGTTCTACATCGTTCTCCAGCTCTGTCCAGAACCCTCTGTTGTGATCCTGGTCAGAGCAGTCAGTGGTGGTAGCCAGGCACCATCTAGCTGTACTGGACTCAGTCCGGTGGAGGCCTTGGTAGCTGTGGACAATTAGTCCTTCGGACTAATCTTTTCCTTGTATCCTGTTCTCTTCATCCTCCTTTGCTCCCGAAGGGATGAGACCAGTGGAGTATCTTTGATGGCCGCTCGCAGGCTTTTAAGACCCCAGACACTACTCGCAAAGGTAGAATGTAGAACATTGTCTTTATAAACTGGGTTATGCCAATTGATCTAGATGTTCCCCGAGACCATGGTCCCCACAGCCCTCTGCCCAGCAATTCAGTCCCTCAGGGAGTTTGGAAGTGTCTATGAAGCTTCCATGACCTTTCCTTGTACAAGTTGTGCTGGTTTCCCCAGTAATGTGTACTGTATTACCCTTCACCAAAGTTACCACTTATGTATTGTCTATTTAGTATTCCACCCCACCCGTCCCATCCCTGGTAACCAACAAAGATTGTTACTTTTTGTGTGTAAGCTTTTACATGAGTTTTTGAGGTAGAGATCTCATACAATATTTGTCCTTTTGTGATTGACTTATTTCACTCAGCATAATGTCCACCAGTTTCATCCATGTTATGAGATGCTTCACAGATTCATCATTGTTCTTTATGTTTGCATAATACTCCATTGTATGTACCATAGTTTATTTATCCATTCATCTGTTGATGGGTATCTAGGTTGTTTCCATCTTTTTGTTATTGTGAACAGTGCTGCAATGAATATGGGTGTGTGTATGTCTATTCGTGTGACGGTTCTTATTTCTCTAGGGTATATTCCTAGGAGTAGGATTGCATTTTGTAGTGCTTTTTTTGTGGTGCTGACGTTTTCTTTATTCCTCTTACTCTCCTATGTTGAGTTCCTTTTGTTTGTGGATTTTTTTTTCATTTCTTTTGTTTTTGTAGGTTTGTTTTTATGGAGATTTTATGTTTTTCTTCTTTATTTTGATGAGCAGGTTTGTTAACTTTCTTTGTGGTTCCCTTGAAATTTACCCTTCTCTTCCTAGATTTGAACCAGTCTATTATTACTTGGTATCGCCTTGCCTGCCTCTCCATTAGAAGGTTCTATACCTACACCGTTTATTCCCTCTTTTATTGTTCTGATACTGTTGTCATTTACAGGTTAACCTCTCCCGTTCCCTGTTGTAATTCTTTTGGTTTTGGATAGTCCTTAAGAGTTCATTTCCTAGGTTGGTATCTGGCTAGTACAATCCTGTGTCCTATATTCAGCCTGAGGTCTGATGTTGTTTGTTCTCAGGTCAAAGGACTCCCTTTAATAAGTCTTGTAAGTTTGGTTTGGTTTTTACATAGTCCCTTAATTTCTATTTATCTGGAAATGACCTAATTTCACCATCATATCTGAACAAGAGTTTTGCCGGATATATTATTCTTGGCTGGAAATTTTTTTTCTTTCAAGGTTTTATATATGTCATCCCATTGTCTTCTTGCCTGCATGGTTTCTGCTGAATAATCTGAACTTAGTCTTATTGTTTCTCCTCTGTATGTGACTTTTTGTTTTTCTCGAGCTGCTCTCAGGATTCTTTGTCTTTGGTTTTAGCCAGTGTGATTATGATATGCCTTGGTGATTTTCTTTTGGGGTCTGTCTTATGTGGTGTTTGTAGAGCTTCTTGGATGGCCAGCTTTTCATCTTTCATGATAATGGGGAAGTGTTCTGTCATCAATTCTTCAATGATCCTGTCTGTGTTTTCTGTCTTCTCCACCGTTCTGGAACTCTGATCACTTGCAGATTTTTGCCTTTGATTGTATACCACATAATTCTCAGGGTTTCTTTGTTTTTCTTTGTTCTTTTTCTGATTTTTCCTCAAACAGAGTTGTATCCAAGTGTTTGTCTTAAATTTCGTTCATCCTATCTTCCATCATTTCAAACCTGCTCCTGAGCCCTTCTATGATGCTGTCCATTTCTTAAATCTTGTTATTTATCTTTTGGATTTCTCATTTTTGTTTTTGTATGGTTTCTAGTTGTGAATTTATTTTGGCATTTTGTTCCTGCATTATTTTCCTGAATTCTTCCATTATTTTGTCTGTATTTTCCTTGAATTTTCTGCCTTTTCCATGAATTTGTCTATTTTTCCTCATTTTTGTCTGCTTTTTGCTTCAACCCTTGGATAATTCTGAATATTAGAGATTTGAGCTCCCTATCAGTTAGATCTAGTGCTTTTTCTTCTACTGGAAGGTCATCTGGTGTTTTATTTTTGGACGACCACTGGAACCATCCTGTCCTGTTTTTGTAAATTTTTTGATATTGTGTGCTGTCTTTGGGGCATTCGGTGGTTATTTTCCTCTTTTATTGATTGTAAAGTTGTTTGTTTCATCCTGCTTTTTTTTTTTTTTTTTTTTGGTTATGTCTGAGCATGTGGGCTGTGCATTCTTTGTTGTTTGCTTGTCTGTGAGCATGATACTTTCCACTTCCTTCTCCAATGGGCAGGGTCAGTCACTCAGGTATGGTACAAGCAGGGCAGGTCCAGCTGAGGGAGAGTTGCTGGGATGGATTGTTTGTGGCACATACCAGGGATGAAATTGTGGACTGGGAATCAGTGCTGGGCAGGTTCCAGTAGGCTGTGCCTGTGCTGCTTGGGAGTGTGACATTCAGCACACTGTGCAGGTAGGCAGGATGGAGGGGGTAGATTGTGATGTGTGGAGCTAAGATTGGTATGGGAAAGATGAGAGAGAGGGAGAGGAACAGGGGCCAAAAACATACACACAAACAAAAAAGAGTGCTAAGGGAGCTTGCTATTGGACTGGAGAGATGAGAGACTGAGAAATGGGGAAAAAAATTAAAAAAAAGAAAAACAGTAAACAAATTTATAAATCGAGAAACTGGAAATGAAGAAGGACAAAAAGGGAATAGAGAGAGAAGAAAACAAAACAAAAACAAAAAAACCAAAAACCAAAACAAAACAAAACCAAAAAAAAAGAAAAAAATCAAGAAAAAAGAAACGCCTCTGTGATAGCTAAGATTGTATGTCAACTTGGCTAGACCATTATTCCCAGTGTTTTAGAAGTTGTATAATGTTGTGATCACCCCCATGATGTAACCTGCTGAGTGGTACTGGAGGAGGCAGGGCCTGTGGCAGCTCACCGCTCTCTCAGTTTCATCTCTCTGCCTTCCGCCGGTTACTTTCTGCCTGGTCGCCTTGCCAAGGTTTTTGGCTTGTTCCAGACCCAACAGCTGCCTCTTGCTGTCCCACCTCCAGTTAGTGGGACTTGAGCTAGCAGCTTACCTGTTGATCTTGGAATTCATCGAACTTCTCAGCCTGTGAGCAAGAGTCCAGTTCCCTGACCTTCTGACGTTGGGTTCGCCAGCCCCTGCAGCTATGTGAATCAGGAGAAACCTTGCAGTCTTGTGTGTTGATCTTGGAATTCATTGACCTTCACAACCTGTGAGCGGGAGCCCCTCTCCAACTTGCTGACCTTGGGTTCACCAGCTTCTGGGGCTACATGAACTAGGAGAGGCCTCTACCCTTATCTGTGGACTTGGGACATTTTAGATTCTACAATTGTGTGAGCTATTTCCTTGATATAAATCTCTCTATATATATATTTATATGCTTTACTGGTTTTGCTTCTCTAGAGAACCCAGCCTAAGACAGCCCTCCAGGGATGTTCCTGTGTGTCTGCATGGAGTAAGAGAGTAGCTTCCAAGCTGCATGGTACTGCCCAGCTAGAAGGGGTTCCCAAGCCAAGAAAAGAAAAAGAAGACAAACAAACAAATCAAAACAGAACAAATTAGAGCAAACAAACAAAAGAGCCCCGGGGGTCCCACCAGCGTGGTGGAATGGGCCAGGAAGGAGTTACACAGTTGAGCAGTGTTTTGCAGCCTTTTAGGAAGAAGCAAAGATGGTGCATGGAGACAGGTGGGGGGTGGAAAGCCTCTATCGCTGGTTACCAGTTGTTCTCTCTCCTGCTGAAAGCTCTGTGAAGCTGGTTTCTAGTACCCCCTGTTAGCTGATCTCTGATAGGAGTCCAAGATGGCGGATCTGTGCTGCAGTAGCAGATAGGGGACCTCTGTATGTATCTCTCATTGCTCTCTGTTCTCAGTCAGTTTCTTATTCCATTTAGTGCTTGGCTGAGTTCTTTATCTCTTCACTTGATGCTTAGGGTTTCAAGATTGACGTTGTGATTCTGTTTGACTTAGTTTTTCTGATCTTTGCTGAGGAGGGACAAGGTGGTGCTTCTGACTACAGCGCCATGATGCCCAGAAGTCCCTCAGCTTTGCTTTTTAATACTTTAAAGAGGTCTTTTGCAGTATATTTGCCCAATGCAATATGTCATTTGATTTCTTGACTGCTGCTTCCATAGGCTTTGGTTGTGGATCCTAGTAATGAAATCATTGACAACTTCCACCTTTTCTCCTTTTTTTCATGGAGGATTTGTGTTTTCTTTATGTTAAGGTTTAATCCATACTGAAGGCTGTAGTTTTGATCTTCATCAGTAAGTGTTTCAAGTCCTCTTCGTTTTCAACAAGCAAGGTTGTGTCATCTGCATGTTTCAGGTTTTTAATGAGTTAATGAGTCTTCCTCCAATCCTGATTCTAAGTTCTTCATATAGTCCAGCTTCTCGGGTTGTTTGTTCAGCATACAGATTAAGCATGATGAAAGGATACACCCTGATGCACATTTTTACTAATTTTAAACCACACTATATCCCCTGTTCTGTATGAACAAGTGCCTTTTGGAATATGTACAGGTTCCTCATGAGCACAATGAAGTGTTCTGATATTCCCGTTTTTCACAATGTTATTCACTTTTTTTTATGATCCACATAGTTGAATGCCTTTGCATAAGCAGTAAAACACAAGTGAAAATATTTCTGGTATTCTCTCCTTTCAGCCAGGATTCATCTGACATCAGTAATGATATCCCTCATTCCACATCCTCTTCTGTATCTGGCTTGAATTTCTGGCAGTTCTCTCTCAATATACTGCTTCAACCATTTTTGAATTATCTTCAGCATAATTTTACTTACATGTAATATTATTGATATTGTTCAATATTTTATGTACTTTGTTGGATCACCTTTCTTTGGAATTTTACATGTATGTGGATCTCTCCCAGTCATTTTGCCAGGTAGCTGTCTTCCAAATTTCTTGGCAAAGAGGAGAGAATGCTTCCAGTACTGCATTTGTTTGTTGAAACATTTTAATCGGTATTCCATCGATTCCTGGAATATTTTTTTTTTCCCCACCAATGCCTTCATTGCAGCTTGGACTTCTTCCTCCAGTACCATTTGGTTCTTTAGGATATGTTACCTCCTAAAATGGTTGAACATTGCCCAATTCTTTTTTGATACTGACTCTGTGTGTTCCTTCCATCTTCTTTTGATGCTTCCTGCATTGTTCAAGTTTTTGCCCATAGACTCCTTCAATATTGCAACTCAAAGCTTGAATTTTTTTCTTCAGTTCTTTCAGCTTGAGAAATGCCAAGCATGTTCTTCCCCTTTGGTTTTCTAACTCCAGGTATTTGCACATGTCATTATAATAATTTACTTTGTCTTCTCAAGCCACCCTTTGAAATCTTCTGTTCAGCTCTTTTACTTCATCATTTCTTCCATTCACTTCAGCTACTTTACATCAAGAGCAAGTTTCAGAGTCTCTTCTGACCTCCAGTCTGGTCTTTTCTGTCTTTCCTGTCTTTTTAATGACCTTTTGCTTTCTTCATGTATGATGCCCTTGATGTCATCCCACAACTCGTCTGGTCTTCATTCATTCAATCTATTCTTGAGATGGTCTCTAAATTCAGGTACATTATACTCAAGATTATGCTTTGGCTTCTGTGGACTTGTTTTAATTTTTTTCAACTTCATCTTGAACTTGCATATGAGCAACTGATGGTCTGTTTCCCAGTCGGCCCCTGGCTTTGTTCTGACTGATGATATTGAGTTTCTACATTGTCTCTTTCCACAGATACAGTAAGTTTGATTCCAGCATATTCCATCTGGTGAGGTGCACGTGTATAGTCACCATTTGTATTGTTGAAAAAAGGTATGAATAAGTCTTTGGTATTACAAAAGTCTATCATGGGATCTCCAGGGTTGTTGCCATTGCCATATTTTCCAACTACCATTCCTTCTTCTTTGGTTCCAACTTTTGAATTCCAATCGTCAGTAGTTATCACTGCATCTTAATTGCATGTTCAATTACAGATTGAATTTCAGACTGTAGAAAAATCTTCAATTTCTTCCTCTTTGGCATTAGCAGTTGGTGTGTAAATTTGAATAATAGTCATATTCTTGTAAGCATCCTACCACTGACAGCGATATATTTCAGGACAGATCTTGAAATGTTCTTTTTTGATGATAAATTTGATGCCATTCTTCTTCAATTTGTCATTCCTGGCATAGTAGACCATATGATTGTCTGATTCAAAATGGCCAATACCAGTTCGGTTCAGCTCACTAATGCGTAGGATAGCGATCTTCAAGTGTTTCATTTTTGACAACTTCCAACTTTCTTTCTTTCATGCTTCTTACATTCCATGTTCCAATTATTAGTGGATGTTTGCAGTTTTTCTTCCCATTTTGATTCACGCCACATCAGCAAATGAAGGTCCCAAAAGCTTTACTCTATCCATGTGACTAAGGTCGACTTTAATTTAAGGAAGCAGCTCTTCCTTGGTAGTATTTTGCATGACTTCCAATGAGAGGAGCGCATCTTCGAGCACTATATCAGACAATGGTCCACTGCTATCATTAAGATTTTCCCTGGACAATTTTTCAGAAGTAGATTGTCAGGTTCTTCTTCTTTGTCTGTCTTATTCTGGAAGCTCTGCTGAAACCTGTCCACCAAGGGTGACCCTGCTGTATTTGAAATACCAGTGGCATAGCTTGCAGCATCATAGCAAAATGCAAGCCACCACAGTATGACAAACTAACAAATAAGTGTTGGATACATTGTTAGTGGGATGATAAATTAGTGTAACCACATTGAAAACCTGTTTAGCAATATGTATTAAAGACTAAAATATGTCTATCTTATATTCCACCATTTCCACTCCAATGCATGTACTAAAATGTAACAAGTATCCACCGACATGCATTTACAATAATGTTCTGAGTAGTTTTATTCATAATTCATAATCATAATTGGAAATAATCCAAATGACTAAAAGAAAAATGTATAAATAAGTTGTAGTACATTCATATAATGTTAATAACACACATTCTAGTGATAAATGCATTAACCTGAATTATTTCAAATATACTATGTTAAACCAAAAAAGTTAGACAATAAAGTATACATAAGATGATTCCATTTGTTCTACCTTCAAGATCTGGCAAAACAATGTGACAGTGACAAAAATCAGAATAGCAGCAAACTTTAGGTTGAGGAATATTCTTTGAAGATGGTGAGAAAAAACATTCTGAGTTGCTGGAGGTCATCAGTATCTTGATCTGGAGGTGGCTACATGGGTTAAATGAACATACACATATGTATAAATTCATAGGACTGTAAGATGGTGAGAATGAAGGCGGTGTGGAGAGACTTTCATTTCCAGAAATTCTTATATTATAAAAATTAAAGTAATTAAAACATCTTGATATAATTACATGAGAAAATAAATCAATGAGACAAATGAAAGAAAACAGAGATGCACAATACCTGTACTGTTAGTTTTTAGAATATGATAGAGAAGACAATTCAAATATATAGAAAAATGATACATTACTTAAGAAATGAGTTTAGGTAAACTAGGTATTCATTTAGGAAAGCATATAAATCTTCACCTTGCATAACTCATCATTTTCACATGGTATAAATACTAAAAGAAAAAAGTGATAAGATCATTAGAAAAAATAGAGAATGTATATTTTATTTTTTCAAATAACATACCAAAAGATAATTGCAGAAATAAAAAATATCAAAAATAAAAACCTTCACAATAAGAAAATTAAAATTATCTGTACAATAAAGTATACCTTTAAGAATATATGGAATTTTTCTATACTGAGAGAAAATATTTACAATAGTGCACTGCAGATTTTCAGAAGGGTTCAGCTGTGCGTTATCAGCAATCCACTATGCAGTAGCCGAGATAAATGGCGCCAGGGTTTTGAAGGGGGAATGTAGGCAGTACAGCACAGCATCCAGCAGACAAGTGAAAAAAATCACCAATGTCATATAAACAACTCCTGGGTAATAACGAATTAATATTATTCAACTTTTTTTCAAAAATTTCTTTATAAATACAGGTGTGAAGCTACAATGACCCAACCATTTCTGTTGTATATATTATACACTCTTATTACTGGATTAATAAGTACATGTTCATATTGTTGTTGTCAGGTCGCCTTGAGTTGGTTCCAATTCATAGTGACCCTAGGTACAACAGAACCAAAGACTGCCTGGTCCTTCACCATCCTCACAATCGTTGCTATGTTTGAGCCCATTGTTGCAGCCACTGTATCAATCAATCTCACTGAGGGTCTTCCTCTTTTTCACTGATACTCTACTTTAACAAGCATGGTGTCCTTCTCCAGGGATTGATCCCATGTCTAAAGTATGTGAAATAAAGTCTTGCCATCCTTGTTTCTAAGGATCATTCTGACTGCACTTCTTCCAAGACAGATTTGTTTGTTCTTCTGGCAATCCATGGTCTATTCTGTGTTCTTCACCAACTCCGTAATTCAAAGGTATCAATTCTTTTTCAGTCTTCCTTATTCACTGTCCAGCTTTCACATGCACATGAGGCAATTGAAATTACTACAGCTTGTATCAGGTGTACCTTAGTCCTGGAAATATCTTTGCTTTTTAACACTTTGAAGAGGTCTTTTGCAACAGATTTGCCCAATGCAATACAGCATTTGATGTCTTGACTGCTGCTTCCATGGGCATTGATGGTGGATCTGAGTAAAATGAAATCACGTTTAAACTACTGCTTTTATATTAGTTTCTGTTAAATATGAAAGAATAATTTTATTTAGCATAATTCTCTAAAATGGACATGTTTATAATTAATCATACTATTAATATATTCTTGCCAGTATTTTATAAAACTTAATGTAAAATTTTAACACTATCATTGTGGGGAAGGTCTGTTGCATTAATTTTATTCTTTTATCCTGAGAAACTGCATCCTAAACAGAGAACAATGACATATTTGACATTACATAATAAGAGAGAGATGAAACCAGATTGGAAAGTTTAACTGATTCCTTATTCCCTAGGTAGGCTGAACCTTTATTTTTATAATGCCACTTACATAGGAACTCATTGTCCACTGTTATTCATCTTCACTGAATCCACCTATACTCATCATTTTTTTTTAATAACAAAATCTTCTAAAGAGTTGTTAAGGACTTAACAAAGTAACCCTGCTTACCAATGAAAGATCACTCATCTATTCTGTGTTTCATTTTTTGATCCCCTGTCTTCTCTCAAAGACCTGGTGGTATTCCATTAACCCAAATGATGTCATCAAGATTCTGTTGGTTGTGAGTCTCTTTGCAAAAGAGAAGTAAACTTAGTGCAAGCAAATATGGTTCATTACTTTTTATTATAAATGTATCTTTTTCCTCGAAAAACCATGTAATTATTTATTAGACTTCATTTTTAGAGCAGTTTTAGGTTTACATAAAAATTGAGTAGAAAGTACAGAAAGTTTCCGTATATCTCCTCCCTTCTCTGCACCATTTTCTCTATTAGTAAGATCTTGCATTTGTGTGGTACATTTGTTACAATTGATAAGCCAATATTGACATATTGGCTAAACTAAAGTCCATAGCTTAAATTAGGGTTTACTCTTTGTGTTGTACAGTCCTATTGGTTTTGACAAATGCATAATGTCATATGTTCACCGTTACCATATCACACAGAATAGTTTCACTGCCCTAAAAATGCCCTGTGCTTCACCTATTCATTCCTGCTCCTCTCTCCCTGTGATCCTGGCAACTGCTGATCTTTTTACTGTCTCTGTAGTTTTTCCTTTTCAGAAGGTCATGTAGTTGTGTTCCTAGAGTAGTAGCTTTTTCAGACTGGATGCTTTCAGTCAATAATATGCATTAAAGGTTCCTCCTTTTTTTTTCATAGCTTGATGGCTCATTTATTTTTGTCACTGAATAATACTACATTGTATGGAATTACCACACTCTGTTTATCCATTAACTTGTTGAAGAACATCTTGGTTGTTTCCAACTTCTGTCAATTATAAGTGAATCTGGTATAAATATTCATGTGCAGCGTTTTGTGTGAACATAAGTTTTCAAATGATTTCTGTAAATACCTACTTAGGATTGAGATTGCTGGATCATATGATGAAATTATACTTAAATTTGTAAGAAACTGCTATACTGTCTTGCAGATTTACTGTACCATTTTGCAGCTCCCTAGAGCACTCTACTAAGAATATTATAAAAGCTTAAATGGGGTTTATTTGCCAAGAAAGACATGATCTCTTAGTGTATTCAGAGAAAATATGATCTGGAGAGGTTAGGTAGTAGATCTGATGTATGCACACAGGGTCACTGTCTTCACCAAAAATCTGAAAAATGATGTAGAGGATAGAGGGTTATGTAGTTAGGTAGGTAGATAATATGTAGTTTGGTAGGTAGAGGATATATAGATAACTATTTATCTGGGAAGTGCACCTTGCCCAAATAAATATTTGGAGAGGAAGATATCACTTGATGTGGAATAACACCTGATGCTGAACTGTGGCTGTTTTGCAGGGAATGCGAGGAGGAGGATCTGTGACAAACCTGTCCTAGCTCTCTTTTTTCCCAAATTTGCAGAAGAGAGCTAATGTTGCCTGCAACTCTACAAGAAGTGGAACATTACCTCCACTCATAACTTAGAGACCACAGCCTCTCTGCTGGTCTTTCCTTCTCTGGGAAGCACAGAGACTAATTTCACAGTCTGCATCTTAAGGCTTTTCCTCCATGGACTGATTTACTGCACAAGATGGACAGATGCAACTTGCTGCCTTCTGACAATCTTATTACAGTAAGATTTGTAGGTTTAATATCTCATTTTCTAATGCCAAACTGATTTTACCTCATTTTATTCTATTTTCCTTTGGGTAAGGGAATGCTCATGTATTTCATATGTTTTGGTAAACAACGTGTGTTCTACATTATTTTATGGGCATTTTAAAAGTGAAAGGAATTAAAACAAATAAAACGAGGCAAATTCAATCATTGTAAGCTAATTCCTTAATAAAAAATAAATGTCACAAAAACATTTTACGTTGGGTTATTGAAGAAGTATTAGTGCAGATATACTATTTAAATTAAAATAATGGAATTATTATTTTAATATCTCTTGTGAAAATGATGCTTTTAGACATTTTGATAGATGACATTTTGATCCCTGTGGAGTTTAATAACATAACCAACATGCACAACCTGTCTCAATAGAAAATATTGAGAATGTTTGGAAAGATAGCTAAAAGGAAATTTATTTATATATTTATCTTATGAGTGATGTATATGACAGATAAGTAAAGTAGCAACTTAGATTGTTTAAAATATATCTTCAAAGAAAGGGGAAAGAGAAAAAAAGTTATTTTAAAATCATTTAAATTCTTATGTTGAAATCAAAGCTATTGAAAATAGAAATAGAATTACCAAGATCAAAGGATAAGAAAATCAACATCAATTTGGATATTTTACAAATATGAGATTATTTCCTATATTAAATAAATATACAAATGATATGAAATTGGTTTGCAGTAATCTTTATGCTTATGGTGTTCCCAGGTTGTTTTTTATTAAAAGTAAACATGTAATAAGTTGGAGCTCTTTTATATAATATGCTGATTTTAAATCACTGGATTGCTAGAACATCTTCCTTTTGAGAAATTACTAAGAACATGGAATAAGCTAAAAGACCTATAACTCAAAAATGTGATGAAATATCATGGCACAAAAAGTAAATTCAAAAAACAATATAATGTGGTGATCTGGGATGTTTTGCTCTGTATGGAAATAAGGTCTTAAGTGGATATCTAGAATGAGTTCCATGTAAAATTTAAAATCTGGACCAATGACTTTTTGCAGTCACGTTCAGCCTTAGGATTGATTGTATTTAAATTTTCTTCTTACTTTTACCATATTTATTATTATTAATAATATAGTTAATAAACAATATAGATTGTTAACAACATAGTTTCTAGAACAAGTCTATTGTGTAATTCCAAACAATTTTCTATGTATCACGGGCACAATAAAAGAGTTTAGGATACTATGTATGTATCTTCCAGGGAGAGCCAATTTGCAATTGAGTGGGGATAGAGGTGGAGAGGTCTCTATCTCCAAATACATAACCAACTATGAGACTCTCTGAATTGTTAAATTCTCCATTGGTTGTGCCTTTATTGAAGCAATCCTCTGAACTGGGAGGTTTCCGTGCACATCTCCCCCTCTGATCTGAAGCTGAGATGAAAACTCCGAATAAAAAAAAACCTTCTTGCTATGACCCTTGGTCTCAAAGGATCTCTCCAGATCCGATTCATAAAACCACTGAGGTGATCTTGATTAAATATTTTTGCAGAGGCTTATTACTTTATACTTGTTTCCTTCTTAAATTTTAAATATAGTTTTTCTGCGTGTCCTAGGGCTGAAGCCTAGCCAGTACGATACTCAAAATCTTGTAGGAACGGGTCCAAGCCTAAGATCACCATTTACCAAGTGGAGGAATTTAGACTTTAGGCCAAATGATGAAAAGCATATT
Organism: Trichechus manatus latirostris; assembly: GCF_000243295.1. Lineage (NCBI taxonomy): Eukaryota > Metazoa > Chordata > Mammalia > Sirenia > Trichechidae > Trichechus > Trichechus manatus. Next base: position 201,680 of record NW_004444105.1, read on the forward strand.
AGTTTAAATGGCCCTCAACTCCTAAATTTAAAATCTTCATTTAACACTGCTACGGATTGACTTGTGTCCCCCAAAAAATGAGTGTCAACTTGACTAGGTCATGATTCCCAGTATCATGAGATTGTCCACCATTTTGTCATCTGATGTGATATTCCAATGTGTTGTAAATCTTACCTCTATGATGCTAATGAGGTGGGATTCATGGAAGTTATGTTAATGAGGCAGGACTCAATCTATGAGATTAGGTTGTGTTTTAAGTCAAATCTCTTTTGAGATACAAAAGAAAGAAGTGAGCAGAGAGACTTGGGGACCCCATACCACCAAGGAAATAGTGCCAGGAGAAGAATGCATCCTTGGGACCCAGGGTCCCTTCTCTTAGAATCTCCTTTGATGACAAGGAAAAAGCCTTCCCCTAGAGCTGACACCCTGAATTTGGACTTTTAGCCTCCCAGACTGTGAAAGAATAAATTTCTTTTTATTAAAGCCATATGCTTGTAGTATTTCTGTTATAGCAGCACTAGATGAGTAAGACAAACACTTAACAATAGAATGTAGTTAAAGTTGGTTCACTCATTTAATTAGATTCAGTTCACTCAACAAACAAATATTGAACTGTTAATATATAGGTGATGTTCTCTTATTATTTCTCCTTGTATGTTAGTCATCATACTTTGATTCCATGACTTTTTAATAACAGCATAATAAAAACATAAATACTGTGCTTGTTTAGTATACAGATATAAAGTATATGTTCTGTGTTTTATATTCCACATTCCATGGAATGTTTTAGTTAAATGATTCTTTAACTTTCATGCTACAGTTGCTAATTTAAGTGCTAAGGGAATTATTTTTATAAGGATGACAAAAACACGTGACATTGCAGTTTCTCTGGTAGGACAATATATTTGTGATTTAAAGTTTAATTTTCATCCATTATACTGAATTTATACATTTTCGTTTGTGAGAGTCAGTTTTTCAGTTTATTAGATTATAAGTGTTATCAATCTAGAGCATTTTAGTTCACTATAGAATTAAGAGGTGAGAGATAACTCAGCCCAGACCTGAAAGCTATTAAATCTTGAGTAAATAATTTAATCTCTCAGCTACATTTTCCTCATCTATAAAATGGGGATACTGATCATTGCCTTTCTACATCATGGGGATGCTCTGTGGCTCAAATGAAATAATATTCAGGACTCTCTTTCAAACTGTGGGCCACCACACAAATCTGTGAGGTTCATAATGTCCAGCAACAGAGTGGTGATTCATGTAAGAATCCTGTGATCACAAAAATACCACAGAGCTCACTAACATTACATAGCTCTCAAAATGTTATCCATCCATATATTTCAAAATTTCTTATTTTCCTCTCCCATCCCCTCCACTCTCACCATGCATATGCCCACACTCTGTGCTCAGGGGCTGTCTTAGGCTGGGTTCTCTAGAGAAGCAAAACCAGTAAAGTGTATAAATATATATAAAGAGAGATTATATCAAGAAAACAGCTCATGCGATTGTAGAGGCCAGAATATCCCAAGTCTGTGGATCAGGGTAGAGGCCTCTCCCAAGTCACACAGCTGCAGAAGCTGGCAAGTCCAAGATCGGAAGGTCAGAGAGCAGGGCTCCCACTCACAGGCTGTGCGATCAACGAATCCCAGGTTCGGCAGATAAGCTGACAGCTCAAGTCCCAAGAACGGGAGATGAGACAACAGGAAGCAGCCGCAGGATCCAGAAAGAGCCAAGAGCCAGAATGTCTGCTTATATACAGATGTGGGCCACACCCCCAAGGAGACTCCCTTTCATCTAATTGGCTACTCACAGTATATTCAATCATAGGAGTGATTACATTAAAACACGGAGAATCATGGCCCAGCCAAGTTGACACACAATCTTAACCATCACAGGGGCCCTTCCCCTGGCTACACCTGCTGGTCATTGCCGCCCTTAGTGGCTATTCTTATCAACTTCCTTCATCATTTGTTTTCATCCCTCCAACAGAACACTTCTCTGTTGGAGCCCTGGATGCACTGAGGATGTTGAGGTATGTTGGTTGTTGAGGTGTTAAAATATTTTGTAAATTTTAGATATCAGATGCTTGTCAGATACATCATAGCCCCAATTTTTTTTTCCCCCAGTCTGTAGGTTCTCTTTTTACTCTTTTGGTAAAGTCTTTTGATCAACATAAGTGTTTAATTTTTAGGAGCTCCCAGTTATCTAGTTTATCTTCTGTTGTGTGTGCATTGTTAGTTATGCTTTGTATGGTATTTATGCCATGTATTAGGGCCCTTACAGTTGTCCCTATTTTTTCTTCCATGAGCTTTATCACTTTAGGTTTTATATTTTGGTCTTTGAGCCATTTTGAGTTAGTGTTTTGTATGGTGTGAGGTATGGATCTTGTTTCAATTTCTTATAGATGGGGCATCCGGTTATTCCAGCACTATTTGTTGAAGAGGCTGTCTTTTCCCAATTTAATGGACTTTTTCAAATATCAGCTGCTCATAGACAGATAGATTTATGTCTGGATTCTCAATTCTGTTCCGTTGGTCTAAGTGTCTGTTGTTGTACAAGTACCAGGCTGTTCTGACTACCTTGGCTAAATAATAGGTTCTAAGATCAGTTAGTATGAGGATTCCTACTTAGTTCTTCATCAATAATTCTTTACTTATCCGGGGCTTCTTCCTTTTCCATATAAAGTTGGTGATTTGTTTCATCATCTTGTTAAAGAATGCTGTTGAGCTTCTGGCAACATGGCAATCTAGGCAGAAGCACCACGCTGTCCCTCCACAGCAAAGATCCAAAATACTAAGCCAAACAGAGAGAACAACAATCCTGAAACCCTAAAACATCAAATGAAGAGATAAAGAACTCAGCCAAGCACCAAATAGAGTGAGAAAACTGACAGAGAACGGAGAATGAGGAGAGGTTCATGCAGAAGTCCCTTATCAGCTAATGCAGCATGGATCTGCCATCTTGGACTCCTATCAGACCAACAAATAGGGGATACTAGAAAGCAGCTTCACCGAGCTTCCAGCAGGAGACAGAACAACCGGTAATTGGCGATATACGCTTTCTTACCCCCACTCTGCTTCACTCCCACTAGGCCTCCTCTGCTTCCCATGACCACAGTCTATTCGCCGGGAATCACCGGCTGCTTGGATTCCACCCACCCACACTGACTGACTCAATGAATGCCATTTGTTGGCTGCTGGTGTTGCTTTTTTCTGCTTCTTTTGATTTCTTCCTTAACTCTCACCACCTCCCCCTCTTTCTGCTCAAATACCTGGCTCTGTGCGCCATCTTTGCTTCTTCCTAAGGGGCTGCAGAGCTCCATTCAAGTGTTGAACTCCTTCCCAGTCTGGGCTGCCATGCTGGTGGGATCCCTGGGCTTTTGTTAGTTTGTTTTGAATTGTTTGTTTGTTTTCTCTTCCTTTTCTCTAGTTGGGAGCCCCTTCTGGCCGGGCAGTGCTATGTGGCTTGGGACTATCCCCTCAGGTTGTGCAGATGTGCAGAGGGATCCCTGAGGACATTTCTTTCTTCATGGTTTTTTTTCCTGTTTTTTGAGGGTCTTTTCTTGTTCTTTTTTTTTTTTTAATTTGTTTTGTTTTCTTTTCCCTCTTTTTCCCTCTTCCTCTTTCTTCATTACTGAGTTTCTCGTCTCTCTATACCTTCCTTCTCTTCCTGTCCCCTGAATACCTGGCCCTGAATACCTCTACACCTTCTAGCCAGGCTGTACTGCAACACCTGGAAACAACTTCCCCAGACATCGTAGCCACACTGGTGGGATCTCTGGGAGCGTTGCTGTACTTTTTTCTTCCTAATTTTTATTTATTCATTCTTTTCTTTTAATCTTCTTCTTCCCCTTTTTGTTTTTCTCCATTTCATAGTCTCCACAGCAACGGCAAGCTCCCCTAGCACTCTTTTTTCTTTGTATGTTTTTGGCTCCTGTTCTTCTCTCTGACCTCCAATATCCATCTTAGCTCCACACATCACAATCTCCCCCATCATTCCTGCCTACCTGCACCATGTGCTTAACATCACACCACCAAGCAACACAGGTATGGCCTACCAAAACCTGCCCTGCACTGAATATCGACCTGCTCTGGTGGCTGTAGTAAGTGCCACAAACAGCCCATCCCAGAAACTCCTTTTCAGCTACACATGTCCTGCTGTACCATATCTGAGTGACTGACCCTGCCAATTGGAGAAGGAGGTGAAAAGTATGGTGCCCACAGATGAGCGAACCACAAAGAACATGCAGTCTGCCTGCTCAGACATTGCGAAATTAAAAAAAGGACAAAACAAACAACTCTACAATCAATAAACAAGAAAAATAACTACTGAATGCCCCTAAGACAGTAGATAATATCAAAACATTTCCAAAACAGGACAGGATGGATCCAGTAGGTGTCCAAAATAAAACACCAGATGACTTTCCAGTGGAAGAAAAGGCACTAGAACTACCTGA
>NW_004444105.1:206715-208336 GCF_000243295.1 Trichechus manatus latirostris
AAATAAAGAATCCTGAGAGCAGCTCATGAAAAACAAGAAGTCACATACAGAGGAGAAACAACAAGACTAAGCTCAGATTATTTGGCAGAAACCATGCAGGCAAGAAGGCAATAGAATTGCATATATAAAACCTCGAAAGAAAAAAAAAACCAGCCAAGAATAATATATCCTGCAAAACTCTCCTTCAAATATGATGGTGAAATTAGGGCATTTACAGATAAACAGAAATTAAGGGAATACATACAAATCAAGCTAAACTTACAATAATTATTAAAGGGAGTCCTTTGATCTCAGAACAAAGAATTTCAGCTCACAGGCTGAATTTAGCACGCAGGATCATACCAGCCAGATACCAGTCTAGGAAATGAACTCCTAAGGACTATCCAAAACCAAAAGAAATACAAGAGGGAATCAGAGCAGTTAATCTGTAATTGACAACAACATCAGAACAATAAAAGAGGGAATAAGTGGTGTAGGTATAGAACCTTCTAATGGAGAGGAAGGAAAGGCAATACCAAGTAATAATAGACTAATTCAAACTTAGGAAGATAAGGGTAAATTTCAAGACAACCACAAAGAAAGTTAACAAACATACTCATCAAAATAAAGAGGAAAAACATAAAGTCTCAGTAGAAACAAAACCTAACCTACAAAACAAAAGAAATGAAAAAAAAAAATCCACAAACAAAAGTAATTCAGCACAGGAGAGTAAGAAGAAAAAAGAAAACGTCAGCACCACAAAAAAAAAAGCACTACAAAATGACAGCAATAAACTCATATCTACCAATAATTGCACTGAATGTAAATGGACTCAATGCACCCATAAAGAGACGGAGAGTGACAGAATGGATTTAAAAAACAGGATCCATCAATATGCTGTCTACAAAAGACACACCTTAGCAACAAAGACGTGAATTTATTAAAAATCAAAGGTTGGAAAAAAATATATCAAGCTAACAACTACCAAAAAACAGCATGAGTGGCCAAACTAATCTCAGATAAAATAGACTTTAAAACAAAATCCAAGATAAAAGACAAAGAAGGACACTATATAATGATTAAGGGGATGATCCATCATGAAGACATAACCATAATAAACATGTATGCACTCAATGACAGGGCTCCAAAATACATACAACAAACACTAACAGTACTGAAAAGAGAAATTGACTTGGTTCCAAAATAATAGTAGGAGACTTCAACACACCCCTCTCAGTAAAGAACAGAACAAGTAAAAAGAAACTCAGTGAAGATACTGAAGACCTAAAGAGCACAATCAGCCAACTTGACCTCATACACATTTATAGAACACTCCATCCAACAGCTGCAAAGTACACATTCTTTTCCAATGCACATGGAATGTTCTCCAGAATAGACCACATCTTACGCCACAAAGCAATCCTAAACAAGATCCAAACCATTGAGATAATACAAAGTATCTTCTCTAACCACAATGCCATCAAGGTAGAAATTAACAACAGAAAGAGCAAGGAAAAAAAAAATCAGATACATGGAAACTGAATAACACCCTGCTTACACATCACTGGGTAATAGAAGAAATCAGAGATGGAATCAAAAAATTCCTAGAATCAAATCAGAATGAAAACACATCATACCAAAA
>NW_004444105.1:209158-211767 GCF_000243295.1 Trichechus manatus latirostris
AAAAATAATACACCACGACCAAGTAGGATTCATACCAGGTATGCAAGGATGGTTCAACATTAGAAAATCAATCAACGTAATCCACCACATAAATAAAAGAATCATATGATCATCTCAGTTGACACAGAAAAGGCATTTCACAAAGTCCAACACCCATTCTTGATAAAAACTCTCAATAAAATAGGTATAGAAGGGAAGTTTCTCAACATAATAAAGGGCATCTACGCAAAACCAACAACCAACATCATTTGTAATGGAGAGAGGCTGAAAACATTCCCCTTGAGAATAGGAACAAGACAAGGAAGCCCTTTATCGTCGTCATTCCTATTTAACATTGTGCTGGGAGTTCTAGCTACAGCAATAAGGCAAGAAAAAGAAGTAAAGGGCATCCAAATTGGTAATGAAGAAGCTAAACTGTCCATGTTTGCAGATGATATGATACTACACATAGAAAACCCTAAAGAATTCACGAGAAATCTGCTGAAACTAGTAGAAAGATTCAGCAGAGTAGCAGGATACAAGATAAACATACAAAAATCAGTTGGATTCCTATACACCAATAAAGAGAACGATGAAACGAAAATCAGAGAAACAATACCGTTTATAATAGCCCCTAAAAAACTTAAATACTTAGGAATAAATCTAACCTGGGATGTACAAGTCTTATACAAAGAAAACTACAAAACACTACTGCAAGGAACCCAAAAGGGATTTACATAAATGGAAAAACATACCATGATCATACATAGGTAGACTCAACATTGTGAAAATGACAATTCTGCCCAAAGCAATTTACAAATACAATGTAATCCTGATCCAAATACCAACAACATTCTTCAAAGAGATGGAAAAACTAATGACTAACTTTATATGGAAAGGGAAGAAGCCCCTAATAAGTGAAGCACTACTGAAGAAGAAGAATAAAGTTGGAGGACTCACACTACCTGATCTCAGAACCTACTATACAGCTACAGTAGTCAAAACAGCCTCGTACTGGTACAACGACAGATACATTGAACAATGAAACAGAATTGAGAACCCAGATAAAATCTAACCACCTACAGTCATCTGATCTTCGACAGGGTCCAAAGTCCATCAAATGGGGAAAAGACAGTGTTTTTAACAAATGGTGCTGGCAAAAGTTGATATCCATCTGCAAAAAAAGAAACAGGACCCATACCTCGCACCATATACAAAAACTAATTCAAAATGGATCAAATACCAAGAACTCTAAACTTCATAGAAATAAAAATAGGACCAATGCTACAGGTGTTAAAAGGATACAAACCATAACCATTAACACACAATCTGCAACAGATATGGTAGATAACTGGGATCTTCTACAAATCAAACACCTATACTCTTCAAAAGATTTCACCGAAGAATAAAAAGACAACCTACAGACTGGGAAAAAATTTTCATACAGTAGAAGTCAGACAAATGTCTAATCGCCATAATCTACAAGAAAATCCAACACCTCTACAACAAAAAGACAAATAATCCTATTACAAAATGGGTAAAAGAAATGAACAGACACTTCACCAAAGAAGACATTCAAGTGGCCAACAGACACATGAGGAAATGCTCACGATCACTAGCCATTAGAGAAATGCAAATCAAAACCACAATGAGATACCATCTCACCCCGGCATTACTGGCACGAATCAAAAACACTGGAAATAACAAGTGTTGGGGGGGCTGCAGGGAGATCTGAACTCTTATGCACTGCTGATGGGAATGCAAAATGATACAACCATTTTGGAAAATGATACGGCACTTCCTTAGTAAGCTAGAAATAGAAATACCATACGATCCAGCAATCCCACTCCTAGGAATATATCCTAGAGAAATAAGAGTTGTCACATGAATAGACCTATGCACGCCTATGTTCATGACAGCATTGTTCACTATAGCTAAAACATGGAAACAACCTAGATGCCCATCTCCAGAAGAATGAATAAAGAAACTATGGTAAATACACACAATGGAGTACTATAAAATGATAAAGAAAGATGAATCTGTGAAGCATCTCATAACATGGATGAAATGGGAAGACATTATGCTGAGTGAAATAAGTCAATCAGAAAAGGACAAATATTGTATGAGACCTCTATTGTAAAAACCTATGAAAAAGTTTACACACAAAAAGTAACAATCTTTGTTGTTTACCAGGGATGGGAGGGGTGGGGGGGAATACTAAATAGGCAATAGATAAGTGGTATCTTGGGTGAAGAGTGAGACAGTACACAATACTGGGGAAACCAGCACAACTTGTACAAGGAAAGGTCCTGGTAGCTCCATAGACACATCCAAACTCCCTGAGGGACTGAATTGCTGGGCGGAGGGCTGAGGGGGCCATGGTCTCAGGGAACATTTATTTCAAATGGCATAACACAGTTTATAAAGACAATGTTCTACATTCTACCTTTGTGGGTAGCATCTGGGGTCTTAAAAGCCTGTGAGCAGCCATCTAAGATTCTCCACTGGTCTCATCCCTTCGGGAGCAAGGGAGAATGATGAGAACAGGATATAAGGAAAAGATTAGTCCAAAGGACTAACGGACCACATCTACCAAGGCCTCCTCCAGACTGAGTCCAGTACAGCTAGAT
>NW_004444105.1:212346-237972 GCF_000243295.1 Trichechus manatus latirostris
TGGGGTTGTTAACCAATGTCATAAAACAATATGTGTGCTACTGTTTAATGAGAAACTATTTGCTCTGTAAACCTTCACCTGAGGTACAATAATAAAATTTAAAAAAAAAATGCTGTTAAAATTTGAATCGGGATTGCATTGTATCTGTAGAGCGCTTTGAGTAGTATTGACATTTTCAGAATGTTAAGTGTTCCTATGTATACACATGGCACATTTTTCCATTTATGTAGGTCTCTTTTGGTTTCTTGCAGTAGTGTTTTGTAATTTTCTTTGTGTAGGTCTTTTACTTCCCTGGTTAGATTTATCTTCTTGGAGGCTATTGTAAATGGTATTGATTTGCTGCTTTCCTTTTCGAAGTTCTCTCCGTTGGTGTGGAGAAATCCAAATAATTTTTTTATGTTTATCTTGTATCCTGCTACTTTGCTGAAATCTTCTATTAGTTCTAGTAGCTTTAGTGTGGATTCTTCAGGGTTTTGTACGTATAGGATCATGTCATCTGCATATAGGGATAGTTTTACCTCTTCCTTACCAATTTGGATGCACTCTATTTCTTTTTCTTGCTGGTTTTGTATAAATACCTTGTATTATGTCGAGGATTTTCCCATCTATTCCTATTTTGCTGAGAGTTTTTATCAGGAATGGATATTGGATTTTGTCGAATGCCTTTTCTGCATCAGTTGAGATGATCATGTGATTTTTTTCTTTTGTTTTATTTATGTGGTGGATTGTGTTGTTCAATTTTCTAATGTTGAACCATCCTTGCATACCTGGTATGAATACCACTTGGTCATGAATATTGTATTTTTGATAGACTGTTGAATTCTATTGGCCAGAATTTTGTTGAGAGTTTTTGTGTCTATATTCACCAGGGATATTGGTCTGTGGTTTTCTTTTTTTGTGGTGTCTGTGTCTGGCTTTAGTATCAGGGTTATGCTGGCTTCATAGAATGAATTCAAGAGTATTCCTTCCTTTTCTATGCTGTGCAATAATTGGAGTGTTATTGGCGTGAACTCTTCTCTGAAAGTTTGGTAGAATCCTCCAGTGAAGCTGTCCAGGCAAGGGATATTTTTTTTTTTTTTGAAGATTTTCTTTTATTACCTCTTCAATCTCTTCTTTTGTTATGGGTCTGTTTAGTTTTTCTACCTCAGTTTGTGTTAATTTAGGTAGGTAGTGAGTTGCTAGAAATTTGTCCATTTCCTATAGGTTTTCAAATTTGTTGAAGTACAGTTTTTCATAGTATTCTGTTATGATCCTTTTTATTTTAGTTGGGTCAGTTGAGATGCAATCCGTCTCATTTCTTATTTGGGTTATTTGCTTCCTCTCCTATTTTTCTTTTTTCAGTTTGGCCAGTGGTTTGTCAATTTTGTTGATCCTTTCACATAACCAACTTTTGGTCTTGTTTCTTCTTTCTTTTGTTTTTCTCTTCTCTATTTCTTTTATTTCTTCTCGAATCTTTATTATTTCCTTTCTTTTGGTGACTGTGGGCTTCTTTTGCTCCTCTCTTTCTATTTGCTTGAGTTGTAGGGCTAACATTTTGATTTTGGCACTTTCTTTTTTTCTTTGATGTGTGCATTTATTGCTACAAATTGGCCTCTGAGCACTGCCTTTCTTGGGTCTCAAAGGTTTTGGTAAGATATATTTTCATTCTCATTTGATACTATGATTATTCCATTGTTGATTTCTTAGTTAGCTAGTAGTTTTTAAGAAAAATGTTGTTCAGTTTCCATGTATTTGATTGTTTTCCTTGCTATTTCTATTACTGATTTCTACTTTTATGGTATTATGAACAGAAAAGATGCTTTGTATTATTTCACTGTTTAGGATTTTGTTGAGGCTTGTGCTGTGGCCTAAAGTGTGGTACATCCTGGAAAATGTTGCATGTGTGTTGCAAAAGAATGTACACTTTGCTGCTGTTATGTGGAGTGTTCTGTATACATCTATGAGGTGGAGTTGGTTGATTTTGGTATTTAGGTCTTCTGTATCTTTATTGAGTTTATTTCTAGATGTTCTGTCCTTCACCAAAAGTGGTGCATTGATGTCTCCTACCATTATTGCGGAACTGTCTATTTCTCTTTTCAATGCTGTTAGAGTTTGTTTTATGAATTTTGGAGCCCTGTCATTGGGTGCATATGTATTTATTATTGTTATGTCCTCCTGGTGTTGTTGTTGTTATTAGGTACTATTGAGTCAGTTCCAACTCACAGAGACTGTTTGTACAAAAGAATGAGGAACTGTCTGTTCATGAGCCATCCTCACAATTGTTGTTACGGTTGTTAGCCACTTGGAGCCACTATGGCAATCCATCTTGTTGAGGGTCTTCCTCTTTTTTGCTAATAGCCTACTTTTACCAAGTGTCATGGATTGAATTGTGTCCCCCCAAAAATGTGTGTATCAACTTGGCTGGGTCATGATTCCTACTGTTGTATGATTGTGTACCATTTTGTAATCTGATGTGATTTCTTTATGTGTTGTAAACTCTATCACTATGGTGTAATATGATGGATTGGCAGCAGTTATACTGATGAGGTCTACAAGATTGGATAGTGTCTTAAGCCAATCTCTTTTGGGATATAAAAGACAGAAGTGGGCTGAGACAGAGGGGAACCTCATACCACCAAGAAAGCAGTGTGGGGAACAAAGGGTGTCTTTTAGACCAGAGGTTCCTGTGAAGAGAAGCTCCCAGACCAAGGAAAGATTGATGACATGGACCTTCCACCAGAGCTGACCGAGAAAGCCTTCCCTTAGAGCTGATGCCCTGAATTTGGACTTGTAACCTACTGGACTGTGAGAGAATAAACTTCTCTTTGTTAAAGCCATCCATTTGTGGTACTTCTGTTATAGCAGCACTAGGTGACTGAGACCCCAAACATGATGTCCTTCTCCAGGGACTGTTTCCTCCTGATAACATGTTCAAAGTATGTGAGACAAAGTCTCACCATTTTTGTTTCCAAGGAGCACTCTGGCTGTATTTCTTCCAGGACAGATTTGTTTCTTCTCCTGGCAGTCCACAGTATATTCAATGTTCTTTGCCAACAATATAATTCAAAAGCATCAATTCTTCTGCAGTATTCCTTATTAATTGTCCAGGTTTCAAATGCATATGTGGCAATTGAAACTATCATGGCTTGGGTTAGTCACACCGTAGTCCTCAAAGTGACATCTTTGCTTTTTAACAGTTTAAAGAGGTCTTTTTAAGTAGATTTGTCCAATGCAATAGTCATTTGATTTCCTGACTGCTGCTTCCATGGGCGCTGATTGTGGATCCAAGTAAAATGAAATCCTTGACAACTTCAACCTTTTCTACATTTATGATGCTGCTGCTTATTGGTCAGTTGTGAGAACTTGTATTTTAATTATGTTAGGTATAATCCATACAGAAGGCTGTAGTCTTTAATCGTCATCAGTAAGTGCTTCAAGTACTCTTCATTTTCAGCAAGCAATGTTGTGTCATCTGCATATCACAGGTTGTTAATGAGTCTTCCGTCAATCCTGATGCCACATTCTTTTACATATAGTCCACCTTCTTGGACTATTTGCTCAACATACAGTTTGAATAAGTATGGTGAAAGATACAACCTGACACACACATTTCTTGACTTTAAATCATGCAGCATCCCCTTGCACTCTTCATATAACTATCTCTTGGTTTATGTACAGTTTCTTCCAGAGTACAATTAAGTGTTCAGGGATTCTCATTCCTCACAATGTTATCCATAATTTGTTATGATTCCCACAGCTGAATGCTTTGAATAGTCAATAAAACACAGGTAAATATCTTTCTGGTATTCTGTGCTTTCACCCAAGATCCATCTCACATCTGCAATGATATCCTTCACTCCACATCCTCTTCTGAATCCAGTTTGAGTTATTGGCAGTTCCCTGTCTGTGTACTTCTGCAACCTCTAGGAAAATTTTACTTGTGTATGATATTGATATTGTTTGATAATTTCCGCATTCTGTTTAATCACCTTTCTTTGGACTGGGCACAAATATGGATCTCTTCCAGTCTGTTGGCCAGGTAGCTGTCTTCCAAATTTCTTGGCATAGACAAGTGAGCACCTCCAGTGCTGCATCCCTTTGTCCAAATATCTTATTTGGTATTCCGTCAATTCCTGGAGCCTTATTTTTTGCCAATGCTTTCAGTACAGTACAGCTTGGACTTTTTTCTTCAATTCCATTGGTTCTTGATCATATGCTGCCTCCTGAAACGGTTGAATGTCAACCAATTCTTTTCGGTACAGTGACTATGTGTATTCTGTCCATCTTTTGATGCTTCCTGCATTGTTCAATATTTTGCCCATAGAATCTTTCAATATTGCAATTCGAGGCTTGAATTTTTTCTTCAGTTCTTTCAGCTTGACAAATGCCGAGCGTGTTCTTCCCTTTTGGTTTTCTAACTCCAGGTATTTGCACATTTCATTATAAAACTTTACTTTGTCTTCTTGAGCTGCCCTTTGAAATCTTCTGTTCAGCTCTTTTACTTTATCATTTCTTCTATTTGCTTTAGCTACTCAACATTCAAGAGCAAGTTTCAGAGGCTCTTCTGACATCAGTTTTGCTCTTTTCTTTCTTGTTTTTTTAATGACTTTTTGCTTTCTTTATGTATGATTTCCTTGATGTATCCCACAACTTGTCTAGTCTTCTGTCATTAGGGTTCATTGATCAAATCTATTCTCGAGATGGTCTCCAGATTCAGGTGCGATATGCTCAAGGTCGTATTTTGGCTCTCGTGGACTTGATTTAATTTTCTTCAGCTTCAACTTGAACTTGCGTGTAAGCAAATGATGATTTGCTCTGCAGTCAGCACCTGACAGATGTTATTGAGCTTTTCTGGCATCTGTTTCACAGTCGATTTGACACCTGTGTTTTCCTTCCAGTGATGTCTACATGTATAGTCACCATTTATGTTGTTTAAAAAAGATATTTGCAATGAATAAGTCATTGGTCTTTGCAAAATTCTAACATGGGATCTATGGCATCTTTTCTATCACCAAGGCCATATTTTCCAACTACCAATCCTTCTTTTTTTCCTAACTTTTGCATTCCAATCACCATTAATTATCAATGAATCCTGATTGTATGCTTGATCAATATCAGACTGTAGTAGTTGGTAAAAATCTTCAATTTCTTCATCTTTGACCTTAGTGGTTGATGCGTAAGTTTGAATAATAGTCTTAGTAATGGTCTTCCTGGTAGGCTCATAAATATTAGCCTATAACTGACAGCATTGTACTTCAGGATTGATCTTGAAATGTTCTTTTTGATGATGAATGTGATGCCATTCCTCTTCAATTTGTCATTCCTGGCATAGTAGACCATATGATTGTCTGATTCAAAATGGCCAATATCAGTTCATTTCAGCTCACTAACTCCTAGGATATACTTATGTGTTCCATTTCATTTTTAATGACTTTTAATTTTCCTACTTTCAGTCTTCATACACTCCATGTTGCGATTATTAATGGATGTTTGCAGCAGTTTCTTCTCATTCTGACTTGTGCCACATCAGCAAATGAAGGTTCTGAAAGCTTTACTCCATCCACATCATTAAGGTCTACCCTACTTTGAGGTGTCAGCTCTTCCCCAGTCAGTCATATTTTGAGTGTCTTCCATACTGAGGGGCTCGTCTTCTGCCACTATATCAACAATATTCTGATGCTATTCATAAGATTTTCAATGGCCAATTTTTTTGGAAGTAGATTGACAAGTCCTTCTTCTTAGTCTGTCTTAGTCTGGAAGCTCCGTCAAAACCTGTTCATCAAGGGTTACCCTGCTGGCTTTTAAAATACCAGTGGCAAAACTTCCAGTATCACAGCAACATGCAAACCACCACAGTATGACAAACGAACAGGCGCTTGTTGATGTCTTGGTGTATTGACCCCTTAATCATTATATAGTGTCCTTCCTTATACTTTATGGTGGATTTTGCTTTAAATTTATTTTTTCAGAGATTAATATTGTCACTCCTGCTGTTTTTGATTATAGTTTGCTTGTATTTTTTTTTCCATTCTTTGAATTCTCAGTTGTTTATGTCTTTGTGTCTAAGGTGTTTCTCTTATAGACGGCATATAGATGAATCATGTTTTTTAACCCATTCTGTCACTCTTTCTCTTTATTGGTGAATTTAAGACATTTATATGCAGTGTAATTATCAGTAGGTATGAATTTACTGCTTTTTTTTTTTGTATTTGTGTGCGTGTGGTGTTGACGGTTTTTTGTGATCAGTTCTTTTTGTTTATGGATTTTATTTTCATTTATTTCCTTACTGTTGATTTTGTGTTTGTTAGGTCTCTATGTTTTTCTTCTTTTTTTTATTTTGATGGGTAGGGTTGTTGACTTCCTTTGTGGTTACCTTGAAATTTACTTTTATTTTCCTAAGTATGAACCAGTCTTTTATTTCTTGATATCAGTTTGACTCCCGATGGAACTTCCCGATGGAAGTTCTATAGCTACACTATTTATTTTTTCTTTTTTGTTTTGATACTGTCATTTACATATTGCCATCTCTGGTTCCCTATTTTCTGCCTTTTAGCTTTGTTTTATTTTTGAGAATTCCCTACTTGGATGGTATCTGTTTGATCTGTCCTGTGTCCAACAGTCTTGGATTGTTGACTGATGTTGTTTGTTCTCTAACTGGAGGATTGCTTTTAATATTTCTTGTAATTTTTGTCTGGTTTTTACATAGTCCCTTAATTTCTGTTTATCTAGAAATGTCCTAATTTTGCCATTGTATTTGAGAGAAAATTTTGCTAGGTATATAATTCCTGACAGTTTTTTCCTTCAAAGCTTTATATATGTCATCCAATTGCCTTCTTTCTTGCATGGTTTCTGCTGAGTAGTCAGAGCTTAGTCTTACTGGTTCCCCTTTGTAGATGACTTTACATTTTTCTCTAGTTTCTCTCAGTATTCTTTCTTTATCTTTGGTTTTGGTAAGTTTGATTTTGACATGTCTTTGTGACTTTCTTTTACAACCTATCTTGTATGGAGATTGTTGAGTTTCTTGGGTGGATATATCCTCATATTTCATATTAGGGAAGATTTCTGCCAGCAAGTCTTCAACAAATCTTTCTGTGTTTTCCATTATTCCTCCCTGTTCTGGACCTTCGATCACAGGTAGGTTTTTCCTCTTGATATGTCCTACATAATTCTTAGGCTTTCTTCATCTTTCTTAATTTTTTTTTTTTTTTGGATTTTTCCTCAAACAAATTGGTGTCAAGGTATTTGTCCTCAATCTTACTAATTCTGTCTCCCATTGTCTCAATTCTGCTCCTATGTCCTTCTATTAAGTTATCTAATTTTAACATTTTATTGTTAATCTTTTGAATTTCTGCTTGCTGTTTTTGTATGGTTTCTAGTAGCCTATTTATTCTGTCATTTTCTACTTGTATTGTTTTCTGAATGCTTCTATTATTTTGTCTGTGTTTTTTCTTTTCTCTTTCTTGATCTCTTGGAAAGATCTGTATATTAGTTTTTTGAATTTGTTTTCAGGTAGTTCCATTTTGCCTTGTCTTCCTCCTGAAGATTTTCTGGTTATTCATTTTGGTCACTTGCTGGAGCCACCTTGTTCTTTTTCTTTAGGTGATTTGATATTGACTGTTGTCTCCAAGGCATCAAGAAGTTATTATATTTATTTATTGTTTACTGTGTCCTGACTTTTTGTTTTGTTTTGAGATATCCTAGTAGGCTGGACATGTGTGTTACTCTGGTTGCTGATCTGTCCACATTGAATCTCTCACTTCCTGTCTCCGTGTAGGCAGAGCAGCTACCAGGAGTGTGAGTATGGGATCCTGTTCAATGTTCTTGCTAGGCTGCTGAGAATGTAGGTGGCATTTTTGTTGAAGTGATGTATCTGTCCTACTGGTCACCTGGCCATGGGTGTGTGGGGGTGTTCTCCTTGGTCATTGGGTAGGGTGTTGTGTGTGAGCTCTGCCACTTGCTGGATGTTTGGGGTGAAGGTGCCCAGGGCATTACTCACTGGGTCTGTGTGCAGAGACTGACCTACAATCTTGGGTGGGCAGGGCTCTTTTGGGTGTTTAGGACGGCACAAGTCTGTAGCTGCAGTATGGGGTGATGAGCATGTCTGCTACAGCACATTGTGGGGAGGTTTGTGCAGCTGGTCCTTGGGCACCCAGTGCCATTGGCTGGAGGTGTTGGGTGGACGCCACTGCTCTTCAGACCCCATTTTGTGTGGCTGGATGTAGTGGGCAACACTGCCAGCAGGCCCTTGACATGGGTGGTTAAGCTCCCTTCTTAGGGGGTGGGGTGGTATCGAATGCCACAGGTCTACAGCAATGGCTTGGCTATTGCAGGTGAAGTGGGCTTTAGGTTGGAACACTGTGATGTTTAAGACTGTGTGTCAACTTTGCTGGGCCATGATTCTCAGTGTTTTAATGTAATCACTCCCATGATTGAATATACTGTGAGTAGCCAATCAGATGAAAAGGAGTCTCCTGGGGGTGAGGCCCGCATCTGTATATAAGCAGACATTCTGGCTTTTTACTCTCTCTGGATCCTGCAGCTGCTTCCTGTCATCTCATCTCCCGTTCTTGGGACTTGAGCTGTCAGCTTATCTGCAGAACTTGGGATTTGTCAATCTGCACAGCCTGTGAGTGGGAGCCATACTCTCCGACCTGCCGGTCTTGGGCTTGCCAGCTTCTGCAGCTGTGTGACTTGGGAGAGGTCTCTACCCTGATTCATGGACTTGGGACGTTCTAGCTTCTACAATTGTGTGAGCTGTTTCCTTGATATGATCTCTCTCTCTATATATATATTTATACACTTTACTGGTTTTACTTCTCTAGAGAACCCAGCCTAAGACAAACATTGCCTGCATTGAATCATTATGGACATACTGTACTGACTTGGCCAGCAAGGTGCTGGTGTGGGTGATCAGAGGAGATGGGTGGCACTGCAATTCCATGGACCCACTGTGCCAGTGGCTGGGCGAAGAGTGGGTCACTTCTGGACTGTGGCCGGGGTTGAATGCCACCAGACTGGTGTCAGAGTGGTGAGGGGGGTGGGTGTGGAATAGAGACAGTGCGGGTGGTGAGTTGGGTGCATGCCATTAATTTTCACGGGTCTGTATCACTCCTGTTTGACTCAGGAGGTGCATGCAGAGTTGCTGTCACTTAGCTGTACCAGGTGGGGTGGGTTTCAGCTTGGGATACTGCTGCTTGCCTCAATGCATCTGCGCTATACAGATTTGGCTAGCAGGTTGCCAATGATCTATAATTCTCTGCTTACACTGCTTTTGAATTATTTCTCCTTCCACCTGTTCCTCAGTCCAACTCTTCAGCTTTGTCTTTATTGCTTAAGGGTCCTAGATTGTCATGTATATTTGATTCACTTGTTTTTTCAGGTCTTTGTTGTACAAATAATGACACAAAGTGTCTGACTATTCTACCATCTTGGCCCACCTCTAGATGCACTTACTATCAGAAAATTTGAACTGTCAAAAGTTATTCAGCACCTTGGAATATTAGTTGATTTGCTTTCAATTCTGTTTGATAGAAAGGGCAAAGAACTGTTTTTATTAAAAGAATAACAGAATTGAAAAATAGTTCAAATAACCATTGACCAATAATCTTGAGAATAGAATGTTTTCTAATGAAGACTATTTTTATAAGGAAACTTCATATAAAAATTTTAAAAAAATTGTTCACTAAAAGTTGCAAACTATGTTACTCAAAATCCTTAGTAAAAATAACCCACAGCAGGAGATGGGGTCAAGACGGCAGAGTAGTCAGTTGCTTCCTGTGGTCCCTCTTATAACAAAGACCAGAAAAAACAAGTGAATCAGTTATATATGACAATCTAGGAGTCTTGAACATCAAAGGCAAAGTTGAGGAATTGTTCTGAGTGGTGGGGAAAGGGAGAGATGGTTTGGAGGCAGTGAGGAGTTGCCAGACCTGATCCAGCAGGAGCTGGAGCCCTTCAGGCCAGATAAACTTGTGTGTGTGCTGAAGCAAGCAGTGGCGCTCAGGAGACATTTTCCACATTGGGAGAGACCCATCAGCAGAGAGTCTACTTGGTCATTCAGAACCAGTACAAGCAACACTCAAGCAGCTAAAGATAAGTACTTGTGTCTGGCCTACTGCGTGGATCAAAAAACACCCCATTGGGGAAAACCTCTCTCTCACTTACCTTTCCTCTCCCTGCTATACACTGGGTCCCAGGCTGGCTTCAAAGATTGCTGAGCCCCCTGGGCCGGAAGTAGGACCTGTTATGTGTCCTGAGCCATTCTTCCCACCTTGGAGAGTGAAAATTAAGAAACAGAGTCAAAAATAGGCTTTCGGCTCCAGTAAGCCAGGAACTCAGGGTTGACACATGTCCTTTGCCTAGGCACAGGCATAAGAGGTCCATGGATGCTGAATATCTTTCACCTCTGCCTAAACTTGTGTGGGCCCAATTCAACACCATAGGCTTTCATTACCACAGAAAAACAGGGTATATACCTGAAGTCTAACTTCAACTGTTTCAGCTGTGAAGTGGCAGGTTTGTGACATTTGACATTGCTCTGCCCATTAAGCAGGTTCCTCATCTTCCTACATCAGGGGCCTGAGGACTGGTGGCTCCACGCATGATACCTAGACACCCACAACAGGGGTCCAAGAATAAGTGGTGCCCCCTAGTAATTACAGCCAACAGAAATGGGTGCTCATAGCCTGCCTGCAAAACCCACCTACCTACATGCTCTAGGGAACAGGGAAACGCTTTCCTCCCAGACACTCAGGGGTGGTTGTCGGACCCCTGACTTGCTAAGCACGTGACTCCCTACTGCAACGAGATACCTGTGTCTACACCAATCATTCATGCCTGTCTAGGACTGTAGGTGAGAGCTTGTACCACAAACTTGGTGATCGACTTCCTGGACACCTGAACTGAATCCATACAAGAAAAGTTAATGGACTCCTGGGTTCATGTATTTAGTAACAGATCTAACTACCTGCTGGCAGGACATTAGAGCTTCAAATGTGCCAATAATCAATCTAGCTCACACAAGCAGACTATTTAGGCATAGCAAAAATAAAAAATAAAATAAAATAAGAAGGTAGGACACAGTAAGCAAACAAAATAAATAAATTGTAATAACTTATTGATGGCTAGGAGACAACAGTCAATAATAAATCACATAAAGAGGCAGACTATGCTGGCTTCAGCAAGCTCCCAAAATAAAGAATCAAGAAGTTTTTCAGAGGAAGAGAATTTCTTGGAATTATCTAAGGTAGAATAAAATACAAAAGATTATACAGAACTCTTCAAGACACCAGGAAGGAGATCAGGTAAAAGGCAGAACAAGCTAAGGAACAAACAGAGAAAGCAATAGAGGATCTTAAGGAGGTTATTCAAGAGCATAATGACAAATTTAATAGGCTGCAAGAATCCATAGAGAGACAGCAATCAGAAATCCGGAAGGTTAACAATAAAATTTCAGAGTTAGACAACTCAATAGAAAGTCATAAGAGCAGAACTGAGACAATAGAAGTCAGAATTAATGACATTGAAGATAAAGCGCTTGACACCAACTTATTTGAGGAAAACTCAGATAAAAAAATTTAAAAAATAAAAAAAACTCTAAGAATTATTTGGGACTCAATCAGGAGGAATAACCTATGAGCGATTGGAGTACCAGAAGAAGAGAGGATAACAGAAAATACAGAGAGAATTGTTGAAGATTTGTTGGCAGAAAACTTCCCTGATGTCAGCAAAGACAAGAAGATATCCACCCAAGATGCTCATCGAACCCCACACAGGGTATGATCCCAAAAGAAAGTCACCAAGACACATTTTAATCAAACTTGCCAAAAACAAAGATAATGAGAGAATTTTAAGAGTGGCTAGGGATAAATGAAAAGTCATCTACAGAAGACAGTCAATAAGACTAAGCTTGGAAAAAAATTTTTGGTTATGACAAATCCTATCATTGTCTAATCTCTAAGATCTACAAGATACTGCAAAACCTCAACAACAAAAAGAAACAACACAATTGAAAAATGGGCAAAGGATATGAATGGGCACTTCACCAAAGAAGACATTCAGGCAGCTGACAGACACATGAAGAAATGCTCACGATCATTAGCCATTAGAGAAATCTAAATCAAAACCACAATAACTGTGAAGCATCTCATAACATGGATGAAACTGGAGGACACTATGCTGAGTGAAATAAGTCAGTCACAAAAGGACAAATATTGTATGAGACCTCTATTGTAAAAACCCATGGAAAAGTTCACACACAAAATGTAAAAATCTTTGTTGGTTACCAGGGATGGGGGGGTAGGAGGGAATACTAAATAGGCAATAGATAAGTGGTATCTTGGGTGAAGGGTGAGACAGTACACAATACAGGGGAAACAAGCACTGCTTGTACAAGGAAAGGTCATGGAAGCCCCATAGACACATCCAAACTCCCGAGGGACTGAATTGTTGGGTGGAGGGCTGTTGGGACCATGGTCTCAGGGAACATCTAGCTCAATTGGCATAACACAGTTTATAAAGACAATGTTCTACATTCTACCTTGGTGAGTAGTGTCTGGGGTCTTAAAAGCCTGTGAGCAGCCATCTAAGATACTCCATTGGTCTCATGTTTTCAGGAGCAAGAGAGAATGAAGAGAACAGGATACAAGGAAAAGATTAGTCTGAAGGACTAATGACCACAGCTACCAAGGCCTCCACTGGACTGAGTCCAGTACAGCTAGATGGAGCCCGGCTACCACCACTGACTGCTCTGACCAGGATCACAGCAGAGGGTTCTGGACAGAGCTGGAGAAGGATGTAGAATAAAATTATAACTCACAAAAAAAAAAAAAAAAGACCAGATTTACTGGCCTAAAGGAGACTGGAGAAACCTCGAGAGTATGGAACCCAGACACCCTTTTAGCTCAGTGATGAAGTCATTTTCGAGGTTCACCATTCAGCCGGGGAGTGGACAGCCCCGTAAAACCAAATGGGACTCTTGAGGTACAGCAGTCCAGTGACAAGGGTCAGAAGGCAGAAGGGGACAGGGAAGCTGGTGATAGGGAAGCCAAAGTTGAGTAAGGATAGTGTTGATGTGTTGTGAGGTTGTTAACCATTGTCATAAGGCAACATGTGTAGTAACTGTTAAATAAGAAACTATTTTGTTCTGTAAGCCTTCATTTAAAGTGAGAATAGCAGCACAACTGGAAGAGCATAGTTGATGTCACTGAACTGTGCAAGTAGAAATTTTTGAAATGGCGTATCTTTGGCTATGTATATTTTCACCAAAAAGAAAAGGTCGAGAAGGCAGAGGGTTGACATGTTGTGGGGTTGTTAACCAATGTCATAAAACAATATGTATACTACTGTTTCATGAGAAACTATTTGTTCTGTAAGCTTTCACCTGAAGTACAATTAAAAAGAAAAAAGAAGAAAAAAAAAACCACAATGAGATATCATCTCACCCCAACAAGGCTAGCACTAATCCAAAAAACACAAAATAATAAATGTTAGAGAGGTTGTGGAGAGACTGAAACACTTATACACTGCTGGTGGGAATGTAAATGATACAACCGCTTTGGAAATCGATTTGGCATTTCTTTAAAAAGCTAGAAATAGAAGGACCACACATTCTAGCAATCCCACTTCTTGGAATATATCCTAGAGAAATAAGAGCCATCACACAAATAGGTACTTGCAAACTCATGTTCATTGCAGCACTGTTCATGATAGTAAAAAGATGGAAATAACCTCAGTGCCCATCAATGGACGATTGGATAAACAAATTATGGTATATTTACACAATGGAATACTACACAGAGACAAAAAACAACAATGAATCCGTGAAATATCTTATTACATGGAGGAATCTGGAAGGCACTATGCTGAGTGAATTTAGTCAGTCACAAAAGGACCAATATTATATAAGACCACTATTATAAGAACACAAGAAAAGCTTTAAACACAGAAGAAAACGTTTCCTGATTGTTACGAGGGTGGGGCGGGAGGGAGAGGGGTATTCACTAACTAGAAAGTAGACAAGAATTATCTTAGGTGAAGGGAAGGACAGCACACACTATGGGGGAAGTCAGCACAACTGCACTAAACCAAAGCTGAAAAGTTTCCTGAATACAACCAAACGCTTTGATGGACAGAGTAGCAGGGACAGGGTTCTGGAGACCATGGTATTAGGAGACATCTAGGTCAATTGACATAACAACGTTTATTTATTTATTGGTGAGTGGTGTCTGGGGTCTTAAAATCTAGTGAGTGGCCATCTAAGATGCATCAACTGGTCCCAATCCACCTGGAGTAAAGGAGAACGAAGAACACCAAAGACACAAGGAAAGTATTAGCCCAAGAGACAGAAAGGGCCACATAAACCTGAGACCAAAAGAACTAGACGGTGTCCGGTTATCACCAATGACCACCCTGACAGGGAACACAACAGAGAGTCCCTGATGGAGCAGGAGAAACATAGGGTGCAGAACTCAAATTCTAGTAAGAAGACCAGACTTAATGGTTTGATTGAGACTGGAGAGAGCCCAGAAGACATGGCACCCGGACTCTCTGTTACCCCAAAACTGAAACCATTCTGGAGGCCAACCTTTCAGACAAAGATTAGACTGGAATATGGGACATAAAATGATACCTGTGAAGAGTGTGCTTCTTAGCTCAAGTAGATACATGAGACTAAATGGGCAGCTCCTGTCCAGAGGTGAAATGAGAAGGCAGAAAGGGCCAGGAGCTGGTTGAATGGACACAGGAAATCCAGGGTGGAAAGGAAGAGTGTGCTGTCACAGTATAGGTAGAGTAAATAGGATCACAAAACAATGTATGTGTAAATTTTTTTATGAGAGTCTAACCTGAATTGTTAATTGTTAAATTGTAAATTGTAAAATTGTAAATTGTTAAAGCACAACAACAACAAAAATAACTCACAGCGATACTGATTTGGCTCTAAATTAATATGTTTGTAAAAAAAAGAACTGAAAATTTCTCTTAGTAATTACAAAGGCATATGCACATTTCCAACTTCTTAAATATATTAAAATGATATGATTCTAACAGGTTAGTGCTAAAATACAATGTTTTTTAAAAAGGAAACCCCATCAATAGACAATCAGTGAGGAAGGCATTGATAAAGAATCTGTATGGGTCACTCGCCTTCTACCATAACTGGCCAGTCCGTTTGGAGAAAGGACTGAGGGTGCTTGGCTCCGTTCATTCTGTCTCCCTCTTTCCCTTTCTTTCTCTTCCTCTCTCCATATCTATCTCAATATTTCCCTATTTCTCTTTCTTTCTATTCCTCTCTTTTCTCTCTATATCTCTCTGTCTCTTCCTCCCTTCGTGGCCCCTTTCTCCCTGCCTCCTCTGTATGCCTGCAGAGTAGATCCCTGCATTACTGGCATCTGCAGTGTAAGCAGCCTGTCCCTGCAGGGAAGGCTTTCAGTTCTCTATTCATGTCAGGCACTGGCGAGGGATGTGTGCCTAATAAACATGCAGTATATGAAGAGTCCACTGAAGTTATGCTCCTCAGCACCACAAAATCAGCCACACCAATAAAGCTGACACCGTTTTCTCATCTGTAGGTCCCAACATCTTTTTATCCATTGATTTCTGAATTTGGTGTAGGAGGGGTAAAACCTTTATATATATATATATATATATATATATATATATATACACACACACATATATGTTTATCTCACGGAAATGGCTTACACTGTTGTAGAGGCTGGCAAGCCCAAAGTCCGTGGGTGAGGCACAAGTGTGTAGGCTTCTCCTGACTCACGTAGGTGTGGGACTGATGAATCTAAGATCCACAGGTCAGACAGCAGCTTCTGACCCAGGTCTCAAGAACTGAAAGGCAGATGCTGATGAGTTGAACGCAGGATTAAGAGTAAAACAAAAGCTAGTGAGCTTTGCCAGAAATTCCACATATATTGAATGCACGCCACAGCCCCAAGGAAACTCCCTTTCAACTGATTGGCTACTCATAGCAGATCTCATCATGGAGATGATCACATTATATCAGATCACATCATGGAAGTAATTTTGTCTTTATACGACTGCCAAACTACATCATAACTGCCAAACCACTGAGTATCATGGCCCAGCCAAATTGGCACACAACCTCAACAATTACAGTCCACCCCTGGTTGACTTGGCACCTGTACATGTTTTTAAACCATGCATAATCTCTGAATAATGACAATTATAAAGTCATACTTGCACCTAACATGATACAACTAACATGTACAACTGAAAATGCACTAGCCTTGTTTACATCTTATATTTTATAAGTGAAGAAAACAAAAATATCTGAGGCACACACAGAAGACAGAAATACTCATAACAATTACAGTCCTCATTTCTACAACTGGTCACATGGTCGTGACTGGTATTTAGAACTACCTTATTCCACCACCCATTTTGTATTCCCTTTGCCCTCGGAAACCACCTCAGGTGGTTGTGTTTTTTTGTCTGGCAGGGTGACCCAAACTTTCATTCATGAAGGGTCTGTACCATAGCATTCATGTTGGAATTGAGTCACTACAGTTTTCCATTGACTTTAATGACAGGGCATGGTAGTAATAAGAGATGCCCTAAGGGATCTCCTGCATTCCAGACATACTCTTCTCTACCTCCATTATGTAATACCAATTCGATTTCCACTTGGTAATCAGGTTCAATCACACTAGCCAATATAATAATTTCCTTCTTTCACTGTTGATCCAGAGGCATAAGGAGCCCAAAGTGGCCAGGTGGCATACTTAACTTCCATTTCAATGGAATCAGTGATGAGTCTTCAGTTAGGAAAATTTCTCCCTTTTTAACCAAGTTCTGTAGACTCACAGAGCATAGGGTAGATGGGACGGGAATCAAATATGTTGTGAGTGGGTCACTAAGGTTAATAGTGAGTGGTGCCACTCCCATTTCCACCCCTTGATTCCTGGACGCATGAATCCTGGTTATGAGAGAAATGACACCCTATATCGGACGCTGGTTTAGAGCATATAGAACTTCCTTGGAGAACATTGTTACAGCTTTGCAAAGTATTGCCACCTAGCTGGTGCTGTGATTGTGTTTTTAGAAGTCCATTCCATCATTCTATCAAGTCAGCTGCTTCAGAATGGGGTAGAACATGGTAAGACCAGTTAAATCCATGAGCCCATTGCTGCACTTAATTTGCTGTGAAGTGAATCCCTTTATCCAAGGTGATAATTTGAGGGATGCCATTATGGTGGAAAAGACATTCTGTAAGTCCACAGATGGTAGTTTTGGCACTGTGTGCAGGTAAGGCAAATCCATATCCAGAGTAAGTGTCTATTCCAATAAGAACAAAACACTGCCCTTTCCATGACGGAAGTGGTCCAATGTAATCAACCTGCCACTAGGCTGCTAGCTGTTCACCTTGAGGAATGGTGCCATATCAGGGACTCAGCACTGGTCTCTGCCACTGGCAGTCTGGACACTCAGCAGTGGCTGTAGCCAAGTCGGCCTTGATGAGTGGAAGTCCAAGTTGCTGAGCACATATAGAACCTCCATCTCTGCCACCATGGCCACTTTGTTCATGAGCTCCTTGGGTAATGACAGGAGTGCTGGCGAAAGAGGATGACTGGTTTCCAGAGAACACATCATCCTATCCTCTTGATTGTTAAAAATCCTCCCTGTTAAGGTCACCCTTAGGTGAGACACAAATATCTTCACTTCTTTGGCCCATTCAGAGAAATCTATCCACTTACCTCTTCCACATACCTCTTTGTCTCTAATTTTCCAATCATGCTCTTTCCAACTCCCTGACCATCCAGCCAAATCATTTGCCACAGCCCATGAATCAGTACACATCACATATCTGGTCATTTCTCCTTCCAAGCAAAGTGAACAAACTGGTGCTGAGCTTTAAGTTCTGCCCATTGAGAGGATTTCCCTTCACCACTGTTCTTCAAGGAGGTCCCAGAAAGGGGCTGTAGTGCGGTCGCTGTCCACTTTCAAGTGGTGCCTGCATATCTCGCAGAACCATCTGTAAACCAGGCACGAGTTTTCTCTTCCTCAGTCAATTGATCATAAGGAACTCTCAATGAGGCCATAGGTGCATACTGGGAGATGCAAGATAATGTGACAGGAGTGGAGATCATGGGCATTTGGACCACTTTCTCATGCAACTTCCTTGTGCCTTCAGGTCCTGCTCAAGTCCAATCTCGTATATACCACTTCCATTTAATGATGCAGTGCTGCTGTTCACATCCAACTTTATGACTCTGTGGCTCAGACAACACCCAGTTCATGATGGGCAGCTCAGACCACATGGTGACTTGGTGGCTCATGGTTAACCGTTCAGTCTCTACTCAGGCCCAGTAATAAACCAAAATCTGTTTCTCCAAAGGAGAGTAGTTATCTGCAGAGGATGGTAACACTTTGTTCCAAAATTCTAAAGGTCTGAGCCGTGATTCACCAAAAAAGTCCTACCAAAGACTCCATACAGCACCTCTGTCTGTGACTGGCACTTCAAGCACCATTGGATTAGCCTGATCATATGGCCCAGTGACAGAGTTGATTGCACAGCTGCCTGAACCTAGTGCAGAGCATTCTCTAGGTGTGGGTCCCTCTCAAAACTAGCAGCTTTCCAAGGCAATTGACAAATAAGCTGGAGTAGAACACCTAAATGAGGGATATGTTGTCTCTAAAATACAAAGACACCCACTAAGCGTTGTCTCTCCATTTTAGTTGTGGGAGGGGCCAGATGCAATAACTTATCCTTCACTTTAGAAGGGATATCTTTGCATACCATACACCACTGGACCCCTATTAACTTTATTGAGGTGGAAGACATCTGAATTTTTGTTGGATTAATTTGGCACCCTCTAGCAAACAAATCCCCAATGTGTCTGTCAGTTTGTCATGCTGTACGGGCTTGCATGTTGCTGTGATGCTGGAAGCTATGTCACTGGTACTCAAATGTCAGCAGGGTCATCCATGGTGGACAGGTTTCAACTGAGTTTCCAGGTTGAGACAGGCTAAGAAGAAGGACCCGGTGGTCTACTTCTGAAAAGAATTAGCCAGTGAAAATCGTACGAATAGCAGGGGAACATTGTCTGATATAGTGCCAGAAGATGAGCTCCCCAGGTTGGAATGCACTAAAACGACAACTGGGAAGAGCAGCCTCCTGAAAGTAGAGTGGACCTTAATGACGTGGATGGAGTCAAGCTTTCAGGACCTTCATTTGCTGATGTGGCAAGACTCAAATTGAGAAGAAACAGCTGCAAACATCCATTAATAATCGGAACTGTGGAATGTTCAAAGTATGACTTTGGAAAAATTAGAAATCATCAAAAATGAAATGGAACACATAAACATTGAAATCCTAGGCATTAGGGAGCTGAAATGGACTGGTACTGGCCATTTTGAATCAGACAATCTTACGTTCCACTATGCCAGGAATGACAACTTGAAGAGGAACGTCACTGTATTCATTGTCAAAAAGAACATTTCAAGATCTATCCTGAAGTACAACACTGTCAGTGATAGAATAATATTTATAAGCCTGCAAAGAAGACCAGTTAATACAACTATTATTCACATTTATGCACCAACCACTAAGGCAAAAAATGAAGAAATGGAAGATTTTTACCAACTTCTGCAGTCTGAAATTGATCGAACATGCAATCAGAATTCATTGATAATTACTGGTCATTGAAATTTGAAATTTGGAAACAAAGAAGGATCAGTAGTTGGAAAATATGGCCTTGGTGATAGAAAAGACATCAGAGAACGCATGATGGAATTTTGCAAGACCAAAGACCTCACATTGCTATTACCTTTTTCACCACTTTTTTCACGACTATGAACGTGGACCTCTTCAGATGGAGTACACAGGAATCAAATTGATTACTTCTGTAGAAAGAGATGATGGAAAAGCTCAATATCACCAGTTAGAACAAGGCCAGGGGCCAACTGTGGAACAGATCATCAATTACTCATGCACAAGTTCAAGTTCAAACTGAAGAAAATTGTAAGAAATCCACGAGAGTCAAAGTATGACCTTGAGTATAGCCCACCTGAATTTAGAGACCATCTCAGATAGATTTGATGCATTGAACTTTAACGACTGAAGACCAGACGAGTTGTAGAATCACATCAAGGACATCATAAGTGAAGGAAGCAAGAGGGCATTAAAAAGACAAGAAGGAAAGAAAAGACCAAAATGGATGTCGGAAGAAACTCTGAAACTTGCTCTTGAATTTCGGGTAGCTAAAGTGAAAGGAGAAATGATGAAGTAAACAAACTGATTTCAAAGGGTGGCTTGAAAATACAAAGTAAAGTATTATAATGACATGTGCAAAGAGCTGGAGATAGAGAAACAAAAGGGAAGAACTTGCTCGGAATCTCTCAAGTTGAAAGAACTAAAGAAAAAAATTTAAGCCTCGAGTTACAATAGTGAGGGATTCTACAGGGAAAATATTAAATTACACTGGAAGTATCAAAAGAAGATGGAAGGAATAGGCAGAGTCATTATACCAAAAAAACTGGTCTACGTTCAACCATTTCAGGTGGTAGCATATGATCAGGAACCAATGGTAGTGAAGGAAGAAGTCCAAGCTGCACTGAAGGCATTGGCAAAAAACAAGGCCCAAGGAATTGACAGAATACCAATTGAGATGTTTCAACAAATGGATGCAGTGCTGGAAGTGCTCACTCGTATATGCCAAGAACTTTGGAAAACAGCTACCTGGCCAACGAACTGGAAAAGATCCATATTTATGCCTATTCCAAGGAAAGATGATCCAACTGAATGCAGAAATTAGTGAACAATATCATTAATATCACACACAAGTAAAATTTTGCTGAAGAGCTTCCAAAAGGGGCAGCAGCAGCATATTTACAGGGAACTGCCAGAAATTCAAGATGGATTCAGAAGAGGATGTGGAAGCAGCGATGTTATATGCATCCTGTCTGAGAACAGAAAATACCAGAAAGATGTTTACTTGTGTTTTATTGACTATGAAAAGTCATTTGACTGTGTAGATCATAACAAATTATGGATAACATTCAAAGAATAGGAATTCCAGCACACTTAACTGTGCTCATGAGGAAACTGTACACAGATCAAGAGGTGGTTATTAGAACAGAACAAGGGGATACTGCAAGGTTTAAAGTCAGGAAAGGTGTGCGTCAACATTGTATGTTCTCACCATACCTATTCAGTCTGTATACTGAGCAAATAATCCAAGAAACTGGACTCTGTGAAGCAGAACGAGGCATCAAGATTGGCGGAAGGACTTCTGGGCAGCATAGTGCTATAGATAGAAGCGCTATGCTGTCCCTCCACAGCAAAGGTACAGAAATCTAAGTCAAACACCAATCCTGAAATGCTAAGCATTAAATGAAGAGATAAAGAACTCAGCCAAGCACCGAATGGAATAAGAAACTGACAGAGAACAGAGAGCAAGGAGAAATACCTGCAGAGGTCCCTTATCAGCTAACACAGCACAGGTCTGCCATCTTCGAACACTGTCAGAGATCAGTGAACAGGGAGTATGGGAAAGCAGCTTCACGGAGCTTCCAGAAGGAGACAGAACAATTGATAACCAGCAACATATGCTTCCCCACCCCCACCCTTCTTCACTCCCACTCTGCCACCTCTGCTTCCTGCAGCCACAGTCTCATGGCCAGGAAGGACCAGCTTCACGCCTGTGCCGCTTGGATTCCACCTGCCCACACTGGCCAGCTTTCAAATACCTGCCTCCATGTGCCATCTTTGCTTCTTCCTGAAAGACTGTGAAATGCTGCTTGACTGTGAAATTGCTTCCCGGCCCATGCAGCCATGCTGATGGGACCCCTGAGGCCTTTGTCTGTTTGTTTTCTTTTTCTTTTCTTGGCTTGGGAGCCCATTCTAGCCAGGAAGTGCTGTGCAGCTTGGGAGCTACCCCTCATTCTGCACAGCAGCACAGTGGGATCCCAGAGAGCATTTCTATTTCCTTGTTTTGTTTTTTGTTTGTTTGTTTTCTTTTCTCCCTTTTTGTCTTTCTTTATTTCTCAGTTTTTCTTTTCTCTATACTTACCTTCTCTTCCTGTTTCCTAAATACCTGGTTCTGCGTGACACCTCTACCTCTTCTAGCCAGTCTGTACTTCATGGCCTGGAACAACTACCACTGGACAAGGGGGTGAAAAGTATCGTGCCAACAGACGACCAAACAACAAAGAACTCACAGCTCACCTGTTCAGAAGTAACCAAACAAAACAAATAAAACAAATCTACAATCAATAAACGAGGCAAATAACTACTGAATGTCCCAAAGACAGCAGACAATATCAAAAAACATATAAAAGAAGGGCAAGATGGTTCCAGTAGGCATCCAAAATGAAACACCAGATGACTTTCCAGTAGAAGAAAAGGCACCAGAACTACCTGATATGGAGTTCAAATCCCCAATATTCAGAGGTATCCAAGAGTTGAAGCAAAAAGCAGACAAAAATGAGGAAAAAAAGGTAAATTCATGGAAAAGGCAGACAAATTCATAGAAAAATACAGACAAAAAAATGAAAGGACCCTGAAAATTATATGGGATACAATCAAAGGCAAAAAATCATGAGTGATCAGAGTTCCAGAACAGGGGAAGAAAACAGAAAACACAGTGAGGATCATTGAAGTACTGCTGAAAGAAAACTTCCCCAATATCATGGAAGTTGAAAATCTGACCAACAAAGATCAAAGAAACCCATATAGGATAGACCACAAAAGAAAATAACCAAGGCATATCATAATCACACTTGCTAAAACCAAAGACAAAGAATGCTGAGAGCAGCTCAAGAAAAACAAAAAGTCACATACAGAGGTGAAACAATAAGACTAAGCTCAGATTATTTGGCAGAAACCATGCAGGCAAGAAGGAAATGGGATGACATATATAAAACCTTGAATGAAAAAAAATTGCCAGCCAAGAATAATATATCCTGAAAAACTCTTGCTCAAATAGGATGGTGAAATTATGACATTTCCAGATAAATAGAAATTAAGGGACTATGTAAAAGCCAAACAAAACTTACAAGAATTATTAAAGGGAGTCCTTCGATTTGAGAAAAAACAACACTGGACCATAGGTTGAACCCAGGATGCAAGATCGTACCAGCCAGATACCAATCTAGGAAATGAACTCTGAAGGACTATCCAAAACCAAAAGAATTACAAAAGGGAACCAGAGAGGTTAATCTGTAAATGACAATAACATAAGAACAGTAAAAGAGGAAGTACATGGTGTAGGTATAGAGCCTTCTAATGGAGAGGAAGGCAAGGTGATACCAAGTAATAATAGACTGGTTCAAACCTAGGAAGATAAGGGTAAATTTCAAGGTAACCACAAAGAAAGTTGATAAATGTACTCATCAAAATAAAAAAGAAAAACATAAAGTCTCAGTAAAAGCAAAACCTACAAAAAATAAAAGAATGGAAAAGAAAACCACAAACAAAAAGAATTCAGCATAAGAAAGTAAGAGGAACAAAAAAAATGTTAGTACCACCAAAAAAGCACTAAAAAATGACAGTAATAAACTCACACCTATCAATAATTACACTGAATCTAAATGGCATAAAACACCCATAAAGAGATGGAAAATGACAGAATGGATTAAAAAAACAGGATCCATCAATATACTGTCTTCAAGAGACACACCTTAGAAACAAAGATGTAAATTTACTAAAAATTAAAGCATGAAAAAAAATATATCCAGCAAACAGCTACCAAAAAAGAACAAGAGCTCTCAGATAAAATAGAATTTAAAACAAAATCCACCATAAAACACAAAGAAGGACACTATATAATGATTAAGGGGACTATCTATCATGAAGACATAACCATATTAAATATCTACGCACCAAATGACACAGCTCCAAAATACATAAAACAAACTCTAACAGCACAGAAAAGAGAAATTGACAGTTCCACAATAATAGTAGGAGACTTCCACACACCACTTCCAATAAAGGACAGAACATCTAGAAACTCAGCAAAGGTACAGAAGACCTAAAGGGCACAATCAGCCAACTTGACCTCATAGACATATATAGAACACTACATGCAACAGCTGCAAAGTACACATTCTTTTGCAATGAACATGGAACGTTCTCCAGGATAGACCACGTCTTAGGTCACAGAGCAATCCTCAACAAGATCCAAAATGTTGAGATAATACAAAGTATCTTCTTTGACCACAGTGACATCAGGGTAGAAATTAATAACAGAAAGAGCAAGGAAAGAAAATCAATTACATGGAAACTGAATAGCACCCAGTTCACAAACCACTGGGTAACAGAAGAAATCAGAGATGGAATCAAAAAATTCCTTGAATCAACTGAGACTGAAAATACGTCATACCAAATCCTTTGGGACACAGCAAAGGCAGTTCTCAGAGGACAATTTATAGCCATACGTGTACACACATTAACTACACAACTTGAACAAATAGAAAGAAAACAGCAAAAAAAAAAAAAAAAAAAAAAACCCACAGCCACTAGAAGAAAGGAAATAATAAAGATTAGAGCATAAATAAATGAAATAGAGAATAAAAAACAATAAAAGAATCAACAAAACTAAAAGTTGGTTCTTTGAAAAGATCAACAAAATTGACAAACCACTGAAAAAGAAACACAGAAGGGGTCACAAGTAACCCACATAAGAAATGAAATAAGGGACATTACGATAGACCCAACAGAAATAAAAAGGATCATAACAGAGTATTATGAAAAACTATATTCCAACAAATTTCAAAACCTAGAGGGAATGGATAAATTTCTAGAAACACACTACCTATCCAAACTAACACAAAAAAATGTTGAAAATATAAACAGACCCATAACAAGAGAAGAGATTGAAAAGGTAATAAAAGAAAACTCCCAACAAGAAAAAGCCCTGGCCCAGATGGCTTCACTGGAGAATTCTACCAAACATTCAGAGCTTTTACCAATACTACTGAAACTATTTCAGAACATAGAAAAGGAAGTGACACTTCTGAATTCATTCTATGAACCCAGCATAACTTTGATACCAAAACTGGGCCAAGATGCCACAAAAAAAGAAAATTACATACCAATGTTTCTCATGAATATAGATGCAAAAATGATCAACAAAATTCTAGCCAATAAAATTCAGCATCATATAAAAAAAATAATACACCATGACCAAGTAGGATTCATAACAGGCATGCAAGGATGGTGCAACATTAGAAAATCAATCAACATTATCCACCACATAAATAAAAGGAAAGAAAAGAACCACATGATCATTTCAGTTGATGCAGGAAAGGCATTTGACAAAGTCCAACACATATTCCTGATAAAAACTCTCAATAAAATAGGTATAGAAGGGAAATTTCTCAACATTGTCAGTGGCCAAAGTCATTCTTAATGGAGAGAGGCTGAAAACCTTCCCCTTGAGAACCGGAACAAGACAAAGATGCTTTTTATCACCTCTTCTATTTAACATTGTGCTGGAACTTCTAGCTACAGCAAAAAGACAAGAAAAAGAAATAAAGGGCAACCAGCTTGGTAATGAAGAAGTTAACCTGTCCCTGTTTGCCGATGATAAGACACTATATATAGAAAACCCTAAAGACTCCATGAGAAATCTACTGAAACTAATGGAAAGATTCAGCAGAGTAGCAGGATACAAG
>NW_004444105.1:238418-249036 GCF_000243295.1 Trichechus manatus latirostris
TTGAGAAACTAAATGTAATTCCATCCACTGATGGTCACCTGGTCTTCGACAAGGGCCCAAAGTCCATCAAATGGGGAAAAGAGTCTTTCTAACAAATGGTGCTGGCAAAACTGGATGTCCATCTGCAAAAAAATGAAACAGGACCCATATCTCACACCGTATACAAAAACCAATTCAAAATGAATCATAGACCTAAATAGAAAGCCAAAAACGATTAAGTTCATAGAAGAAAAAATAGGATCACCGCTAGAGGCTCTAATACACGGCATTAACAGGATACAAACCATAACCAACAATATACAAACTCCAGAAGATAAGCTAGATAACTGGGATCTTCTAAAAATTAAAGGCTTATGCTCATCAAAAAACTTCACCAAAAGAGTGAAAAGAGAAGCTACAGATTGGGAAAAAAATTTTTGGACATTACAAGTCAGACAAAGGTCTAATCTCTAAAATCTACAAGAAAATCCAACACCTCCGCAACAAAAAGACAAATAATCCAACTAAAATTGGGCAAAGGAAATGAATAAACACTTCACCAAAGAAGATATTCAAGCGGTCAACAGACACATAAGAAAATGCTCACGTTCGCTAGCCATTAGAGAAATGCAAATTGAAACCACAATCTCATCGCAGCATTACTGCCAGGAATAAAGAAAACTGGAAATAACAATTGTTGGAGAGGCTGCAGGGAGATCAGAAATCTTATGCACTGCTGGTGGGAATGCAAAACGATGCAACCATTTCGGAAAATGATATGGCTCTTCCTTAGAAAGCTAGAAATAGAAATACCATATGTTCCAGTAATCCCACTCTTAGGAATGTATCCTAGAGAAATAAGAGCCTTTATACGAATAGACATATGCACATCCATGTTCATTGCAGCATTGTTCACAATAGCAAAACGATGGAAACAACCTAGATGCCCATCACCAGATGAATAGATAAAGAAACTATGGTAAATACACACTATGGAGTATTATGCAAAGATAGAGAACAATGATGAATCTTTGAAGCATCTCATAACATGAATGAAGCTGGAGGACATTATGCTGAGTGAAATAAGTCAATCACGAAAGGACAAATATTGTTTGAGACCACTACCTTAAAAATTCATGAAAAAGTTTACACACAAAAGGAAACAATCTTTTTTGGTTATGAGGGGTGGGAGGGGTAGGGGGAAATACTGAATAGACAATACATAAGTGGTAACTTTGGTGAAGGGTAAGACAGTACACAGTACTGGCGAAGCCGGCACAATTCGTACAAAGAAACGTCATGGAAGCTCCATAGACACATCCAAATTCCCTGAGGGATCGAACAGCTGGGCAGAGGGCTGTGGAGAACATGGTCTTGGGGAACATCTAGCTCAACTGGCGTAACAAAGTTTATAAAGAAAATGTTCTACATTCTACCATGGTGAGTAGCGTCTGTGGTCTTAAAAGCCGTTTAAGATACTCCACTGGTCTCACCCCTTCGGGAGCAAGGGAGAATGAAGAAAACAAGATACAAGGGAAAGATTAGTCCAAAAGTCTAATGGACAACAACTACCATGGCCTCCACCAGACTGAGTCCAGTACAACTAGATGGTGCTGGGTTACCACCACTGACTGCTCCGACAAGGGTCATAAAAGAAGGTCCCAGAGAGAGCTGGAAAAAAATTTAGGACAAAATTGTAACTCAAAAAAGAAAGACCAGACTTACTGTCCCGACAGAGATTGAAGATACCCTGAGAGTATGGCCCCCGGACACCCTTTTATGTCAGTAATGAAGTCATTCCTGAGGTTCACCATTCAGCCAAAGATTAGAGAGCTTCATAAAACAAAATGAAACTAATGGGACACAACAGTCCAGGGACAAAGACTAGAAGGCAGGAGGGGACAGGAAAGCTGATAATAAGGAACCCAAAGTTGAGAATGGACAGTGTTGATATGCAGTAGGGTTGTTAACCATTGTCATAAAACAATATGTATGCTAACTGTTTAATGAGAAATTATTTTTTTCTGTAAACCTACGTCTAAGGTACAATAAAAAAGAAGAAAAATTTAAAAAAAAAAAGATTGGAAGAAGATGCATTAGCGACCTGTGTTATGCAGAGGACACAACCTTGCTTTCTGAAAGTAAAGAGAACTTGAAGTATTTATTGATGAAGATCAAAGACCACAGCCTTCAGTATGGATTACATCTCAACATAAAGAAAACAAAAATCCTCACAACTGGACCAATAAGCAACATCATGATAAAAAGAGAAAAGAATGAAGTTGTCAAGGATTTCGTTTTACTTGGATCCACAATCAACACCCATGGAAGGAGCAGTCAAGGAATCAAGATGCATTGCCTTGGGCAAATCTGCTGCAAAGGACCTCTTTAAATTGTTGAAAAACAACGATATCACCTTGAGTACAAAGGTACTTCTGACCCAAGCCATGGTGTTTTCAATTGCTTCATATCATGCAAAAGCTGGACAATGAATAAGGAAGACCACAGAAGAATTGATGCCTTTGAATTGTCATGTTGGCGAAGAATATTTAATATACCATGGACTGCCAAAAAAATGAACAAATCTGTCTTGAAAGAAGTACAACCAGAACGCTCCTTAGAAGCAAGAAGCATTCACATACTTTGGCCATGTTGTCAGGAAGGATCAGTCCCTGGACAAGGGCATCGTGCTTAGAAAGTAGATGGTCATCAAAAAAGATGAAGACCCTCAACGAGATGGATTGACACAGTGGCTGCAACAAGGGGATCAAGCATAACGATTGTGAGGATGATGCAGGACCAGACACTGTTTTGTTCTGTTGTACATAGGGTCGCTATGATTTGGAACTCACTCGTGGACACCTAACAACAGCAAGCAAATGTTTTTATCAGTAAGTCCAGAGTCATTGACACTTCTTCCTTACTAGGTCCAATCAGCATAATGTCATCAATGTAATGGACCAGTGTGATGTCTTGTGGAAGGGAAATGTGATCAAGTTTTCTTCAGACTAAATTATGACATAGAGCTGGAGAGTTATATCCTAAGATAGGACAATGAAGGTGGATTACTGGCCTTGCCAGCGGAAAGCAAACTGATGCTGGTGGTCCTTCAAAACAGGTATGGAGAAAAAGGCATTAGCCAGATCAATAGCTGTATGCCAGGTATCAGGAGATGTATTAATTTGCTGGAGTAATGATACTACATAGGCAACAGTAGCTGCAATCAGAATCAACACCTGGTTATGTTTGCGATAATCCACTGTGTTTCTCTAAGATCCATCTTTTTTTTTGCACAAACCAAATAGGCGAGCTGAATGGGGATGTGATGGGAATCACCAATCCTGCATCCTCCAAGTTCTTGATGGTGGCAGTAATCTCTGAAATCTCTCCAGGAATGTGGTATTGCTTTTTGTTTACTACTTCCCTAGGGGCAGTTCTAATGGCTTCCACTTGGCTTTTCCCACTATAACAGCCCTTACTCCACGTGTCAGGGATCCAATGTAGGGGTTCTGCCAGTTGCTGAGTATATGTATTACAATTATATGTTCTGGAGCTGGGGAAA
This sequence comes from Trichechus manatus latirostris, assembly GCF_000243295.1. NCBI lineage: Eukaryota > Metazoa > Chordata > Mammalia > Sirenia > Trichechidae > Trichechus > Trichechus manatus. The sequence continues at coordinate 241,960 of NW_004444105.1, forward strand.
TCACTACAAGATGGGTTCCTGGAGCCACTGGACCTACTGTGAGACAGACATGAGCTAAGACTCCATTAATAACCTGATCTAAATATTCCACCACTTTGTCTGGTGGGCCACAGTGACATTTTAGGTCTCCTGGGAATAGTGTCAGTTCATAGCCATATCCACTAATCCCTGAAAGTCATTATTTCCTTTCCCCAATGAACAGTCTCATAAAAGGCTGTAAATCTCTTCGGTAAAGGCTGGGAGAATGATTAACAGTATAAATTTTTGGCAACGTAGTGGGGTGTTTCCTCAAGGGGATCCAGCCTCTCCTTCATCAAAGGGGTTATGGGTCTGTAAGCTGGCTCAAGTCTGGGAGTTGACTGAGGGGCTGTGACTCTATTCTGGCAATTCAAGTTAGAGTGCTGTTCACTTGACCTAGAATTCTTCTGCTTGTACAGATCAACGAAATATTTAGTAGATTTCCTATTTCACTGCTAGGAACACCATAACTAGGTAGCCAACACCATAAGTCAATACGAGTCAGACTATTCTGATTACTGCTTTGACTCCGCTGTCCGTTACAGTAACCATACCCACATTGTCTTTGTGGCTTGAGTGCTGCCATTGGCCTCTACCACCACGGGGTCCAATCAGCCCCATTGTAGTTAGGTATCTTAATTTTGTTAGAGCAGTTTCCACTGTCAAATCTGCTTACATAAAATAGCAATCACAGCAATCTTCAAAGATTCTGGGGCTTTCTTCACAAATTTGTTCCTCATGTTGTAGTAAAAGATGTGTCCTCTGGGCACTCCATGTGCGGATCTGTGGGTCTAATTCGATAAATCCACTGTCTAACATGCCAGTTTCCCTAAGCCTTTGGATACTTCTTCTACAGTATTCCAAGGCAGGTCTGGTACTTCAACCTGGTTTAGTGTAGGCCACTGCATAATCCATGCTTCAGCGACATAACCAAATAAACTATTAGATCCTTTCCTAACCTCTCGATCTGAAACACTGAATAAGGAATCTGTGCTTAGGGTGCCCATATCAATAAACTCAGAGTGATCCATCTTTATGTTCCTTGCACCATCATCCCACACCGTTAATAGCCATATGTATTCCCCAGGTTTCTGTTTGTACATATTAGAAAAGTCAAGCAGTTCTTTTGGAGTGTATTATCCCTCCCCTGGGTCACATTTTGTACTTCAAATTTTGGGGCTCGCTGGTCTTAAGTCTAGCTATAGGTCTAGAAGTCAAGATAGGTGGTTAGGATGTGTTCTGAGAACATTCAGCGTTGTCTTGAAAGGCATCTGCCTCAGGGGATTCCCCAGGAAATGACTCAAAGGCTCTTCAGACAAAGCCGGGTTAATTTCATCAGATGGTGGTGGAAGAGCTAAGGTTTTACTGGGGAGGGTGGTTTAGCAGATAAAGATGTAGAAATCTCCTCAGATGGGAGTGAGAGGCCTGGTTCTGTTGGCAGGAGTGATTCAACAGAATTTAGAGGCTCAGTGTCCCCAGCTTCCTGATTATCTGCCTATATGTCCCCATCTCAAGTTTCAGGATCCCATTTCTTTGCAATCAGTGCCCTCATTTTAACTTCAGACACTGTTACTGCAAAACGCAGGTCAGAGCCACCTGCCACAATACCCAATACTGAGACAGGGGTGTGCAGCAAGTATTTTATTGTATATCGATATACAGGAGACAGAGGGGAATGAGGTCCTCTAAAATCTGCCTCCCTCTCTGGAGGCCCATCAGAGGATTTTATCAGGACAGGGTCAGGGTCCAAAGAATTTGTGGAATGTTAGTTCCCCTTTGAGGTGGGGAAATGACCTCGTTTCAGACATGTTGACCTTCTGTGGGTATTCTTGAAGATCCTCTGACGCCATCCTGGTTTCAGTCATGAGATGGTTCCTTTGTTCAGTCGTCTCACCTTCAGATTTTATTACTTGTTGTTCTACCTCCCAAAGAGGAATTTAGGTTAATTTTTAAACTTTTATAAAATCATGGGAAAACAGGAGGGAAGAGACAAGGAAAATAAATCAGAATCATAGGAGCATGCAGAAGTGAGCTATGCAAGCTATGCATTAACAATACCGCAATACCAGAGATGCAAGGCCTATACAGCTGACAATAAATGTAAAATTCGTATGCAGCGCCTTTCAACGCCACTCGAGTTTGGGAATCTAGTTGGAGTCGTAATTAAGCCACTCTTACTATAATTCTCTGGGTTTGATTTTCGGTAGTATCAGCTCCGTTAATACAAGACATAAGGCTTTCTTTCAAGGCACAAGTAGAAACTCTGAGGTCATTTATGTGGCACTTGGGCTTTGACTCGGAAACCCTGAGCTCATTCTTTCTTTCACTACTTAGCCTATCGAAAGTAGGACCAACCAACCAACTTCTTATACTTCCCATTCTAACAAGATTGTAGAAAGGGATCAAATATACGATCATCCAGAGCCTCACCTCTCACCAATATCTGATCTATTGATGGTGATATTTTGCGTATTTCTGTTGCCACCTCATGCCATGGATTAGCAGTGCCCTCTTTACTACTGGAAGCAAAGTCATCAAGCTCTTTTAGACTAACCAGATTTGAGAACCAATATGGAAAACTCATCTTCACAATTTTGTTTCCCTAGAACCATTCTCTGTAGCAAATGTCTTAGGCTGGATTCTCTAAAGAAGCCAAACCAGTGAAGTGTACATGTGTATATATATATAGAGAGAGAGAGAGACAGAGAGATATTTATCTCAAGAAAATGGCTCACATGGCTGTAGGAGCTGGCGAGTCCCAAGTCCATGGGTCAGGTATCACGTGTCAGGCTAGAGGCTTCTCCTGACTCATGTAGCTGCAGGGGTTGTTGAACCCAACATCCACAGGTCAGACAGCAGGCTGATGGTCCAAGTTCCAAGAACTGGAGGTCAGATGCTGATGGGCTGAATGCAGTATCAAGAGTAGAGCAAAAGCCAGAGAGCTTTGCGAGAAAGTCCACATATATTGGATGCAAGCCACAGCCCCAAGGAAACTCCCTTTCAACTCGTTGGCTACTCACAGCAGATTCCATCATGGAGGTGATCACATTACATCAGATCTCATCATGGAAGTAATTACATCATACTTCTGTCAAGCTACATCATAACTGCCAAACCATTGAAAATCATGGCACAACCAAGTTGATACACAACCTCAATGATCACATAACCTGACCACTTTTACAAGAGAAAACAACCAAAAAAATTATATTTCTTAATTTTTTCTCTTGTTGTTTTGTCCTTCTTTATCACTTCTTTCTTGTTGATATTCTAACCTCAGTGTACTTGCTGATGAACCTCCTCTGGTCTACCATATAGCATCATGCATTTTCATGATTAGCACTGCTCCTGGAGAAGGGGTGTGGAGGTGGTGTAGGTAGGGATCATTTTTTTCCTGAAGATTAAGAACAAACTTGGCATTCGAAGGTACAAGAAGATTCACTGGATTTGAGTTAACTGCAGTGTTGAGGAGACCAGGATCCGAAATTGACCTCCACAGTCCTCTAGTGGTGTTATCTTGGACTGGTCAAATGGCTGTCTTGGTTTTCAGTGGCTCACAGCTAGCAATCTATATAACAAACTGGTTAAATGCTTAGACATTGAGATCACACTCACCTGGTTTGTACACTGCTTTGTTAATACTAGCTAAGCCTTTTACGGAAAGTTATCAGTAATTAAACTTTCTGTGTCTTCTAGTGTCCATTAAGTTATTTTATAGACTGAAAGTTTAGAAAAGACATGGGAAAGCAAGGAAAGACAATGTATATTTAAAATTATAATTGGGTCACTGACATTTACAAAGTTAATTGCCATAAAAATACTTTCACTGAAGTTTAGTAAACCAAAAGAAAACCTAAAGTATATCTGTATGAAAGAAGGTGGCTTGAACTCAATGTGAATACAATGACATAAAAAGTTACTGCCATAATTAGATAATGCTATGTTTTCACTTTCTTTTGGTTTAATATTTGATCTTTCTCATAATCACTTATAATTTTGCGTAAGTGTTAAGAAGTTATAAAAAGAAAGTGTAACAAGTAGCTTCTATGTTGATGGGATTGCTATGAGAAAATTCTATTCCCATGAATAAATAAGTCTACTATAGTTTACAAAGGAGTAGGAATGATTGCTTTGCAAATATATTGGCATCTTTTCTTTGAATGCCCTTTTTTAGTGCTTATTTTCTATTTGCTTATTTCACTTAACTTTGTTATTCTGATCATAGCTTAAGGCTGTTCTTTATGAGGAGAATTTTGTGGGAAAGGTATGTTTAATAGAAGACTGAATGGAAGAAAACAAACATTAAACCTTCAAATCAATTGAAACCATGCAAAGAAAATAGTATTATGCACAGAAATTGAGATAAGATAATGAGATTTCTGTTACATCTCTTGGTTACACATCTCAAAGTCAATCAAAATTAGTTCCTAAAATCTAAGTTTTAGTTATACACTGTTTTGTAAAATCGTGTATACTTCAAGGAAACAATTATTTTATAAATTGCAAAGTGCTTTTATTTATTTTTTTGTAAGACATTTTCAAAATTACAGTTTGATATATGAGTAGAATTTAATTTATATATGTTTTTCACCTGGTTGGTATTATTTATGCAATATATTGTTCTACTGGACATTTTTAAAAGTGTAGTTAACTGGATATGTAATATAAGAAACAGAATTACATTATATTAATATGACAACTTAGTGCTCAAATATATAGGAACAAAGCTTTACTGATTCGAAAATAAATTTACTATTATTTCATTTTTTTTTTACCGTAAGCTGATTTTTTATTTATAAGAAGCTACAAATGTCATTAATAAATCATCGCATCATTTTAAATCTAAAATTATGCTGTACCACACACCAGAAATCTACTCAGTGGTTATTTATTAAGAATTCTTAAAAAAAAAAAAGTAAAATCTATTACCTTTATTAGGTTCCTCGGTGATGCTCAGCTACTAATTTGTGGTTGACTAGGTTGGTGATTCAGACCCACATAGAGGTACCTCGGGGGACAGTCCTAGCAATCTGCTGAAAAGTCACAGCTTTGTTTTTTTTTTCAAAAGCCCTGTGGAACAGTTGTACTCTGTACACATTTGGTTGCCATGAGTTGGAATCAACTCGAAGGCAAAGTCGTTAAAATGGTATTTTTAATTGTGTATTAATTTTGTTCACTTAGATTCTATAATCTAGCTTTTCAAACAACCTAGTTATGTGTATACATCTCCACAGAATATATATAGTGCTTGATAACCAATTACACATTTGCATTTGCCAAAGTAATAACTTAGAAATGAAGCAGGGCACACATATGAGCTCAACCTCTGTGTACCCTCAATATAGAAAACAAGTGTACAGAAAATGCAAATATGTCTTTGCAAACTATCATAAAACTTGTTGGAGACAAGGAATTTGTGGGATTAAAGATTTTTATTACAAAGGGGAAATTTATGTATGATGTCTGCGTATTAATGTATCTTCATGCCTTTAGCATTGTTCTTTTTGTTAGTTGAAGTCTTCCAGAAACCAAACTGCCTATCTTCAGAGCTCTGTCAGGAACAACATGAGATCCTTAAAAACTAGGACAATAAAGTTAAGCAGGACATCTGGGAAGGTGGAGAATGGGACAATGTGATCAGAATGCTCTGTCAAAATGGGAACAATGAAGAAATTTTGCTAATGACTCCTTAAACAGACTTACTGGGTGACATAAATTTAAAATATCATACTGAGAGAGAAAATGGTTTCTTTCCTCAGTGCTACCACAGCATTCATCTTATTATACTTTGGTTCTCCACAGGATATTTTGACCTATGTATGGTTTCTTTCTTTCTTTGTTTTTGCCATGGCCCATCACAAAATGTCTGATGCATAACGGGAACTCGTCAGTATTTCTTGAAGAAATAAAGAAGTTAATGTCCTGGAGAATACATCTTCTACTACAATAACAGCACTTGTCTTTAGAGATCAGAAGCCATTTGGAAATACATGGTGGGGAGAACTGGAGATTTCAAAATATTCTTCTGTATATTCTAGGCTACTATTTGGAAAATATTTTAAAATCATGCGAAAGAAATTACTGATGAAATTCCATCTTGGCTGTTAGACCTAGATTAGGAATCTCAGAGTTTGTCTCTTCCCAGAATCAAGAAGAAATCTAAGGGTTGATGTACTCAGATTAAAGCTGTATCTAGGTTTTTCCTACTCAAAGTTTCCTTTATTGTTTGATTTGGCCAATTATGATGACAACATTGATAATGACGATAATGATGGTGATTGTGGTAATTCACAGGAATGGAATTAACTTTTCAAAAAGTGCAGATCACTGTTGTAATTTAAAGCATAATACAAGAATAATTTGCATTTATATTATTGAGCAGATAGTTTATGTTGTTTTCTATGCCTAAACATGTAGTACTTTAGTCATTATATAATAGAGCATAAACCAAAATAATACTACAGTACAGAATATCAAAGGAGAAAAAACTGTTAGAGGCACACTGAGATGATTAGCCAATCCTCCCCCCTTCAACACACAAACAAATCGCCAAACAGGAAATCTCTGTCTTTTTCAATATACCATTGTCCAGAGGCTTGACTTAGTTACTCTTGAGGCTCACAAGCTATATTTTACAAAAAAAATATTTTGGATTATGATGATTTTTTAATCCAATTTATGAATCTAGTATAGTAACTTGTCTATTTATTTATTTTATCAAATGACACAAGGCATGTAACTACAACAGGGACTATAATTCTCATGCTGATATACAGTAAATGTTTTTTTTTAAATTGTATTTCAGGTGAAGGCTTACAGAACAAATAGTTTCTCATGAAACAGTAGTACACATATTGTTTTATGACATCGGTTAGCAACCCCACAACATGTCAACCCTCTAACTTCTCAACCTTTTTTTTTTGGTGAAAATACACATAACCAAAGATACACCATTTCAAAAATTTCTAATTGCACAGTTCAGTGACATTGACTACGCTCTTCCAATTGTGCTATTATTCTCACTTAAGATGAAGGCTTACAGAACAAAATAGTTTCTCA
>NW_004444105.1:249382-250558 GCF_000243295.1 Trichechus manatus latirostris
ACATCCTTCTCCAGCTCTGTCCGAAAGCCACTGTTGTGATCCTGGTCAGAGCAGTGAGTGGTGGTAGCTGGGCACCATCAAGCTGTACTGGACTCAGTCTGGTGGAGGCCTTGGTAGCTGCAGACCATTAGTCCTTCGGACTAATCTTTTCCTTGTATCCTGTTTTCTTCATTCTTCCTTGATCCTGAAGGGATGAGACTAGTGGAGTATCTTAGATGGACACTCACAGGCTTTTAAGACCCCAGACACTACTCCCCAAGGTAGAATGTAGAGCATTGTCTTTATAAGCTGTGTCATGCCAATTGAGCTAGATGTTCCCGGAAACCATGGTCCCCAGAGCCCTCCGCCCAGCAATTCAGTCCCTCAGGGAGTTTGGATGTGTCTATGGAGATTCCATGACCTTTCCTTGTACAAGCTGTGCTCGTTTCCCCTGTATTGTACACTATCTCCCCTTCACCAAAGATACCACTTATCTATTGACTATTTAGTATTTCTCTCCCACCCCTCCCATCCCTGGTAACCAACAAAGATTGTTACAGTTTGTGTGAGAACTTTTTCATATGTTTTTACAATAGACGTCTCATACAATATTTGTTCTTTAGTGATTGACTTATTTCACTCAGCATAATGTCCTCCAGTTTCATCCATGTTATGAGATGCTTCACAGATTGATTGTTGTTCTTTCTAGTTGCATAGTACTCCACTGTGTGTATGTACCATAGTTTGTTTATCCATTCATCTGTTGATGGGCATCTAGGTTGTTTCCATGTTTTTGCTGTTGTGAACAATGCTGTAATGAACATGGGTGTGCATATGTCTATTCATTTAATGGTTCTTATTTCTCTAGGATATATTCCTAGGAGTGGGATTGCTGGATTGTGTGGTATTTCTATTTCTAGCTTCCTAAGGAAGTGGCATATCATTTTCCAAAAAGGTTGTATTATTTTGCATTCCCACCAGCAGTGCATAAGAGTTCCGATCTTCCTGCAGCCCCTCCAACATTTGTGATTTCCAGTGTTTTTGATTCGTGTCAGTAATGCCGGGTGAGATGGTATCTCATTGTGGTTTTAATTTGCATTTCTCTAATGGCTAGTGATCGCGAACATTTCCTCATGTGTCTGTTGGCTATTTGAATGTCTTCTTTGGTGAAGTGTCTGTTCATTTCCTTTGCCCATT
>NW_004444105.1:254704-288427 GCF_000243295.1 Trichechus manatus latirostris
AGTATTAGAGATTTGAATTCCCTATCAGGTAGTTCTAGTGCATTTTCTTCTACTGGAGAGTCATCTGGGGTTTTATTTTGGACGTCTACTGGAACCGTCCTGTCCTGTTTTTGTAAATGTTTTGATATTGTCTGCTGTCTTCGGGGTATTCAGTAGTTATTTTTCTCATTTATTGACTGTAGATTTGTTTCTTTAGTCCCTTTTTTTTGTAAAATTTGACTATATCTGACTAGGCGGAATGTGTGCTCTTCATTGTTTGCTCGTCTGTGGACACAACACCTTTCACCTCCGTCTCCAATTGGCAGGGTGAGTCCCTCAGATATGGTATAGCAGGGCAGGTCCAGCTGAAAAGGAGTCACTGGGACGGGGTCATCTGCGGCACCCTCTACAGCCACCAGGGCGGGTCGGTAATCAGTGCAGGGCAGGTTCCAGCTGGCCATGCTTGTGCCGCTTGGTGGTGTGATGCCAAGCGCATGGTGCAGGTAGGCAGGATGTAGCGGGGAGATTGTTATATGTGGAGCGAAGATGGATATGGGAGAGAGGAGAGAGGAACAGGGGCCAAAAACATAAAAAAAAAACAAAAAACAATGCTAGGGGAGCTTGCTTTTGGAGTGGAGAGATGAGAGACCATGAAATGGAGAAAAATAAAAAGGGGAAGAGGAATAAAAGAAGAGAATGAATAAATAAAAATTGGAGAGGTTAAAAACCGCAAAGTTCCCAGGGATCCCACTGGTGCAGCTATGAGGTCCAGGGAAGTTGCTCTCAGGTGCTGCAGCACAGCGTGGTCAGAAGGCGCAGAGGTATACAACACCAGGTATTCAGGGAACAGAAAGGTAATGAAGATATAGAGAGGAGAAACTGAGTAATGAAGAAAGACAAAAGGGGGAAAAGAGGGAAAAGAAAAGAAAACAAATTAAAAAAAGAAAGAAAGAACAAGTAAATCCCCCCAAAAAACAGAAAAAAAAGAAACAAACAAAAAAAAAAAGAAAAGAAAAAATAAATGCCCTCAGGGATCTCCCTGCACGTCTGTGCAAGCCAAAGGGCTAGTCTTTTTGCAAAGCACCACCACCCGGCCAGAAAGGGCTCCCAACTCAAGAAAAGGAAAATAAAACAAACAAACAATTAAAAACAAACAAACAAACAAAAGCCCCAGATCCAACCAGCATGGCAGCACAGACCGGGCAGCAGCTCCACTCTCGAACGGAGCGCCACAGCCCCTCAGGAAGAAGCAAATATGGCGCACGGAGCCAGGTATTTGAGTGAAAGGAAGGGGAGGTGGTGAGAGGTAAGGAAGAAATCAAAAGAAGTAGAAAAAAAAAGCAACACCAGCAGCCAACAAATGGCACTCAGAGAGCCAGCCCATTCAGGTGTGTGGAATCCAAGCACCCGGTGTTTCCCAGACCAGAGATTGCGGCCGCGGGAAACAGAGGAGGCCAAGAGAGGGTAAAGAAGGGTGGGGGGTGGGAAAGCATATATCGCAAATTACCAGTTGTTTTTTCTCCTGCTGGAAGCTCCATGAAGCTGCTTTCTTGTACCCCCTGTTTGCTGGTCTCCGATAAGAGTCCAAGATGGTGGATCCAGGCTGCATTAGCTTGTAGGGGACCTCTGCATGAATCTCTTCTCACTGTCTGTTCTCTGTCAGTTTTCTCACTCATTTGGTGCTTGGCTGAGTTCTTTATCTCTTCATTTGATGTTTTAGGGTTTCAGGATTATTGTTTTCTCTGTTCGGCTTAGTTTTTCAGATCTTTGCTGTGGAGGGACAGCATGGTGCTTTTGCCTAGAGTGCCATTTTGCTGGAAGTCCTAAAAGTTCTCTTTTTTTGCTCTCAAAGGAGGTTGCATTAGCTGGAGTTGCTATGAAGTAGAGTCTGAGACGAGGATTTTTGTGCAAGTGATGGACTGGGGAAGTGTTTCAGAAGAAACCAGTCAGGGAGTGAGAACATGAGGCAGAGCAGTGGGAGGACTTTGGATCATCTCCCAACATTGCAGAGGAGCTCTATGGGGTAAATTAATGTCCATAAAATTGTGTTCTCCCCCAGAGTGTAGTATTGTGGTGTTCACGCTGCCACATCTCTCATTCACTAACTATGGCTCGTACCTCGGGGGACAGAAATCCCCAGGCAATTTGGTCCTCCAAGCATGCAGACAAAGAGGACTCCAGTGTCTCTAGAACAGTCTTCCAAAAAACAAAACCAAAACCACAAAAATGAGTCACAGGTGCTGGCCATTGGAAGCAATAACACATCGAAGCTCTGAGGTGCACAAAAGTGGTTGAAAGGAACCCAAGAGAATTTTCCACCACATAGACATGTGTGGAAAACTAAATCATAATGGTGGGTTGTTTGAGAGCACAAACTACAACAGAATCATTTTATTTACAGACAGTTCATTGCACACTGTCAGATAAGATAGCAGGTACATCAGCGTTTACAAGAAGATGGTCTTTCCCATAAAGCACAAGTTTAAAAAATCTAGTCACTAATGTTTTCCCACTCTTGGAGAGGGCATGTATTAATAATGGAAATGTGTATGATATATGTATTTATTCTATTTTTTAAAACAAAAATTAAGCTCCTTCAAATTAACACCTTCCTCCTTCGGGAATGTCAATAATTTTAATCAAAATGCAGTCAAGACTATCTGAGCAGCCATTTATATTTATAATTTTAACATATAACTGCATTTCTTTTCACTTTAAAATTTAATATTCAAAGAGAAAAATTATTCCAAATTATTGGTTGAGGCTGGCTATAGTGTTCACATACTAACAACAGACACAATAACTTCAAACACTGCTACACTCCATATTATTAGTCTTTGTAAAGTTGCACATAAATGTAATAAAAGGAATTTAGTTCTTTTGCTTTGATTTCAAAAAAATAAACAACATTTATGGATGGTATGATAATTTTAACCCATGGCACCATAACATACCTCAGATTAAATTAATAAATGGACACACCTTCTAGTTTCAATTTTCTCACCTTTAAAATTTTTCAGAATATCTGGTTCTAGCCACGAGGAAACACCCTAGCACTGCACAAAACGTATAACAACTCTGCTTCCAGTCACAGGACGACAGGCAGCACATGGTGTAGTCCATGGAAGAAGGGGACATAGCAGATGAGCCCACACAAAGCCTGTTCACTCTCTGGAGTCATCTTCTGGACTACAGTGCTTGTCAGGGTCCCAAGCACAGAACAAGATCACTCTTGAGTTGAGAAGGAGAGTAAATGGAGGAGTCAGGGAAGAAGAGGCAGGAGAAATTTGTGTGGCAGAGTAGGAGAGGAGAGAACTCTGTCGAGAAAGAAGCCCAGAAACCTGCAGAGGGAACCCTAAAGTTTCTGGTAGGTACTAAGCCACACATAAGTGGAGTGAAGCATCACGTGACAAGGCAAAGCGCAGCCCAGGAACTATAATAATTCCATGAACTCACACAGTCTGGGAGAAGTTTGCGCTCTGATCAGCGAGACAGCATAATTTGTTGAACTCTCTAAGCATTCTACTGAATGTTTGTAGATACCCAGAAGAATAATTGCCTCCCGTGTTGCATCTGTTTGTTGAAATATCTCAGTTGATAGTCCGTCAATTCCTGGAGCCTTAATTTTTGCCAATTCCTTCAGTGAAGCTTGAATTTCTTTCTTCAGTAACAGAGGTACTTGGTGATATGCTACCTCCTGAAATGATTGAACTTCAACCTGTTCTTTTTCATAGACTGATTCTGTGTATTTCTTCCATCTTCTTTTGATGCTTCCTACATCATTCAATTTTTCACCCATAGAAACCTTCAATAATGCAACTGGCGACTTGAATTTTTTTTTCAGTTCTTTCAGCTTGAGAAAGGCCAATTGTATTCTTACCTTTTGGTTTTCTAACTCCAAGTCTTTGCACATTTCTTCACAACAATTTACATTGTCTTCTTGAGCTGCCCTTTGGAATCTTATATTTGACTCTTTTACTTCATCATGTCTTCTGTTCACTTTAGCTACTCTGCAATTGAGACAAGTTTCAGAGTCCCTTCTGGCATCCATTTTGATCTTTTCCTTCTTTCCTGTCTTTTTAATGACCTTTCTCTTTCTTCATGTATGATGTCTTTGATGTCATCCTTTTGGTCTTTGGTCATCAGTGTTCAGTGCTTCAAATTTATTTTTGAGATCACCTCTAAATTTTGGTGGGGTGTATTTAAGGTTGTACTTTGGCTTTCATGGACTTACTTTGTTTTTCTTCAGCTTCAATTTGAACTTGCACATGAGCAATTGATGGTCTGTTATGCGGTTGGTCCCTCCCTTTGCTGTTGTTGATAATATTGTGCTTCTCTATTTTCTCTTTCCACAGATGTAGTCAATTAGAGATCTGTTTATTTTATCCAGTGAGGTTCATGTGTATAGTCATTAATTATGTTATTGAAAAAAAGTATTTCCAATGAGTAAGTCACCAGTCTTGCAGAATTGTATCATGTGCTATCTGGCATCATTTCTTGTTTTTTATTTTTATTTTATTTTCTTTGTTGTACTTTAGATGAAGGTTTACAGAACAAGTAGATTCTTATTAAACAGTTGGTACACATATTGTTTTATGACAGTGGTTAAAAACCCCACAACATGTCAACACTGTCCCTTCTCAATCTTGAGTTCCCTGTTACCAGCTTTCCTGTCCCCTCCCGCCTTCTAGTCCTTGTTCCTGGACTGTTGTGCCCCATTAGTCTCGATTTGTTTTATGGGGCTACTTAATCTTTGGCTGAATGATGAATCTTAGGAGTGACTTCATTACTGAGGTAAAAGGGTGTCTGGGGGCCATACTATCAAGCTGTCTCCAGTGTCTGTCATGACAGTAAGTCTGCTCTTTTTCTGTGAGTTAGAATATTGTTCTACATTTTTCTCCAGCTCTCTCCGGGACCCTCTGTTCTGATCCCTCTCAGAGCAATCAGTGGTGGAAGCCGGGCACCATCTAGTTGTAATGGACTCAGTCTAGTGGAGGCCGTGGTAGTTGTGGTCCCTTAGTCCTTTGGACTAATCTTTTCCTTGTATCTTGTTTGCTTCATTCTCCCTTGCACCCGAAGGGGTAAGACCAATGGAGTATTTTAGATGGCTGCTCACAGGCTTTCAAGACCTCAGAGGTTACTCACCAAGGCAGAATGTAGAACATTTTCTTTATAAACTATTTTACGCCTATTGAAATAGATGTTCCCCAAGACCATGGTCCCCACAGCCCTCCGCCCAGCAATTCAATCCCTCAGGGAATTTGGATGTGTCTATGGAGCTTCCGTGACCTTTCCTTGTACAGGTTGTGCTGGCTTCCCCAGTATTGTGTACTGTCTTACCCTTCACCAAAGTTACCACTTATTTATTGTCTAGTATTTCCTCCCACACCCCTCCCATCCCTCGTAACCAACAAAGACTGTTTCTTTATGTGTAAACTTTTACATGAGTTTTTGCAGTAGAGGTCTCATACAATATTTGTCCTTTTGAGATTGACTTATTTCACTCAGCATAATATCCTCCAGTTTCATCCATGTTCTAAGATGCTTCACAGATTCATCATTGTTTTTTATCTTTGCATAATACTCCATTGCGTGTATGTACCCTAGTTTGTTTATCCATTCATCTGTTGATGGGCATCTAAGTTGTTTCCATGTTTTTGCTATTGTGAACAATGCTGTAACGAACATGGGTGTGTATATGTCTATTCCTGTGATGGCTTTTATTTCTATGGGATATATTCCTAGAAGTGGGATTGCTGGATCGTATGGTATTTCTATTTCTAGCTTTCTAAGGAAGCGCCATAACATTTTCCAAAATGGTTGTATCATTTTGCATTCCCATCAGCAGTGCATAAGAGTTCCAATCTCCCCACAACCTCTCCAACATTTGTTATTTCCAGTGTTTTTGATTCGTGCCAGTAATACCGGGGTGAGATGGTATCTTATTGTGGTTTTAATTTGAATGTCTCTAATGGCTAGTGATCCCGAGCATTTCCTCATGGGTCTGTTGGCCGCTTGAATGTCTTCTTTGGTGAAGGATCTGTTCATTTCCTTTGCCATTTTTAATAGGATTATTTGTCTTTTTGTTGTAGAGGTGTTGGATTTTCTTGTAGATTATGGAGATTACACTTTGGCTGATTTGTACTGTCCAAAATTTTTTCCCAGTCTGTAGGTTCTCTTTTTACTCTTTTGGTGAAGTTTTTGATGAGCATCAGTGTTTTATTTTTAGAAGATCCCAGTTATCTAGCTTGTCTTCTGGAGTTTGTGTGTTGTAGATTATGGTTTGTATCCTGTTAATGCCTTGTATTAGGGCCTCTAGCGTTGGTCTTATTTTTTCTTCTATGAACTTTATAGTTTTTGGCTTTATATTTAGGTCTTTGATCCATTTTGAATTAGTTTTGTATATGGTGTGAGGTATGGATCCTGTTCTTTATTTGCAGATGGACATCCAGTTTTGCCAGCACCATTTGTTAAAAAGACTGTCTTTTCCCCATTTGATGGACTTTCGACCGTAGTTGAAGATCAGGTGGCTGTAGGTGGATGGATTTATGTCGGGGTTCTCAGTTCTGTTCCATTGTTCAATGTATCTGTTGTTGTACCAGTACCAGGTTGCTTTGACTACTGTAGCTGTATAGCAGATTTTGAGATCAGGAAGTGTGAGTCTTACTACTTTATTCTTCTTCTTCAATAGTGCTTTACTTATTCGGGGTTTCTTCCCTTTCCATATAAAGTTAATGATTAGTTTTTCCATCTCTTTGAAGAATGTTGTTGGTATTTGGGACGGGGTTGCATTGTATTTGTAAATTGCTTTGGGTAGAATTGTCATTTTCACAGTGTTGAGTCTGCCTATCCATGAGCATGGTATGTTTTTTTTCCATTTATGTAGAACCCTTTGGGTTCTTGCAGTAGTGTTTTGTAGTTTTCTTTGTATAGGTCTTTTACATCCCTGGTTAGATTTATTCCTAAGTATTTTTTCTTAGGGGCTATTATAAATGGTATTGTTTTCCTGATTTCCTTTTCATCATTCTCTTTATTGGTGTATAGGAATCCAAGTGATTTTTGTATGTTTATCGTGTATCATGATACTCTGCTAAATCTTTCTATTAGTTCCAGTAGTTTTCTTGTGGAGTCTTTAGGGTTTTCTATGTATAGTATCATATCCTCTGCAAACAGGGAAAATGTAGCTTCTTCATTAGCAATTTATATGCCCTTTATTTCTTCTTCTTGCCTTATTGCTCTAGCTAGAACTTCCAGGACAATGTTAAATAGGTGTGATGACAAAGGGCATCTTTGTTTTCTTTCTGTTCTCAAGTGGAAGTTTTTCAGCCTCTCTCCATTAAGAATGATGTTGGCTGTTAGTTTTGCATAGATGTCCTTTAATATGTTGGGAAATTTCTCTTCTATCCCTATTTTATTGAGAGTTTTTATCAGGAACTGGTGTTGGATTTTGTTGAATGCATTTCTGTATCAATTGAGATGATCTTGTGACTCTTTTCTTTCCTTTTATTTATGTCTTGGATTGATTTTCTAGTGTTGAACCATCCTTGCATATCTGGTATGAATCCTACTTGGTTGTGGTGTATTTTTTTTTTTTTTGATGCTGAATTCTTGCCTAGAATTTTGTTGAGAATTTTTGCATCTATATTCATGAGAGATATTGGTCTGTAATTTTCTTTTCTTGTGGCATCTTTGCCTGGTTTTAGTATCAGGGTTATGCTGGCTCATAGAATGAACTCAGAAGTGTTGCTTCCTTTACTATGCTCTGAAATAGTTTGAGTAGTACTGGTAAAAGCTCTTCTCTGAATGTTTGGTAGAATTCTCCAGTGAAGCCATCTGGGCCAGGGCTTTTTCTTGTTGGGAGTTTTTTTTATTACCTTTTCAATCTCTCTGTTGCTATGGGTCTGTTCAGATTTTCAACATCATTTTGTTGTAGTTGGGTAGGTAGTGTGTTTCTAGAAATTTATCCATTTCCTCTAGGTTTTCAAATTTGTTTTAGTTTTTGGGTTATTTGCATCCTGTCCTGTTTTCCTTTTGTCAGTCTGGTCAGTGGTTTGTCAATTCTGTTGATTCTTTCAAATAACAGACTTTTGGTTTTGTTGATTCTTTCTATTGTTTTTCTTTTCTCTATTTCATTTATTTCTGCTCTGATGTTTATTATTTCCTTTCTTCTGGTGGCTGTGGGTTTTTTTGCTGTTCTCTTTCTATTTGTTTGAGTTCTGTAGTTAATGTTTTGATTTTGTCCCTTTCTTCTTTTTTCATGTGTGCATCTATTGCTATAAATTTTCCTCTGAGGACTGCCTTTGCTGTGTTCCAAATTCTTTAGTATGCTGTATTTTCATTCTCGTTTGATTCTAGGATTTTTTTGACTGAATCTCTGATTTCTTCTATTACCCGGTCCTTTGTAAGCAGGGTGCTATTCAGTTTCCATGTAATTGATTTTTTTCCCCTGCTTTTTCTGTTGTTAATTTCTACCTTGACGGCGTTGTGGTCAGAGAAGGTACTTTTTATATCTCAAACTTTTGGATCTAGTTGAGGTATCGCTCTGTGGCTTAAGATGTGGTCTATTCTGGAGAACGTTCCATGTGCATTGTGCAAAGGAAATGAATGGGTACTTTGCAGCTTTGGGGAGGAGTGTTCTATATATGTCTATGATATCAAGTTGGTAGATTGTGTCCTTTAGGTCTTCTCTATCTTTATTGAATTCCTTTCCAGATGTTCTGTCCTTTACTGAGAGTGGTGTTTTGAAGTCTCCTACTATTATTGTGGAACTGTCAATTTCCCGTTTCAGTGCTGTTAGAGTTTGTTTTATGTATTTCAGAGCGCTGTCATTGGGTGCGTAGATGTTTATTATGGTTATGTCTTCATGATGGCTAGTCCCTTTAATCATTATATAGTGTCCTTCTTTGTCTTTTATGGTGGATTTTGTTTTCAAGTCTATTTTATCTGAGATTAGTATTGCCATTCCTGCTCTTTTTTGGTAGCTGTTTTCTGATATATTTTTTCCCATCCCTTGATTTTTAATAAATTTATGTCTTTGTTTCTAAGATGTGTCTCTTGTGGACCGCATATTGATGGATCCTGTGTTTTTATCCATCCTGTCACTCTCTGTCTCTTTATGGGTGCATTTAGACCATTTATATTCAATTTAATTATTGATAGGCATGAGTTTATTGCTGTCATTTTGTAGTGCTTTCTTTTGTGGTGTTGACGTTTTCTTTGTTCCTCTTATTCTCCTGTGCTGAATTCCTTTTTTTGTGGATTTTTTTTTTTTTGTAGATTTTATGTTTACTGAGACTTTATGTTTTTCTTATTTGTTTTGATGAGTAGGTTTGTTAATTTTCTTTGTGGTTACCTTGAAATTTACCCTTATCTTCCTAGGTTTGAACCAGTTTTTTATTACTTGATATTGCCTTGTGTTCTGCTCCATTAGAAAGTTCTACACCTACACCATTTATTCCTTCCTTTATCATTCTGTCCTTGTTGTCATTTACAGATTAACCTCTCTGGTTCCCTGTTGTAAATCTTTTAGTTTTGATAAATCCTTGAGATTTAATTTCCTAGGTTGGTATATGGCTGATGTGATCTTGCATCCCAGATTCAGGCTGTCATCTGATATTGTTGGTTTTCAAAACAAAAGACTCCTTTTAATAATTCTTGTAAGTTTGGTTTGGTATTTACATATTGCCTTAATTTCGGTTTATCTGGAAATGTCCTAATTTTACCATCATATCTGGGTGAGAGTTTTGCAGGATATATTATTCTTGGTTGACAGTTTTTTTCTTTCAAGGTTTTATATATGTCATTCCATTGCGTTCTTGCCTGCATGGTTTCTGCCGAATAATCTGAGCTTAGTCTTATTGTTTCTCCTCTGTATGTGACTTTTTGTTTTTCTCGAGCTACTCTCAGGATTCTTTGTGTTTGGTTTTTGTGATTGTGATATGCCTTGATGATTTTCTTTTGGGGTCTATCCTATATGGGGTTTGTTGACCTTGGATGGACAGCTTTACATCTTTCATGATATAGGGGAAGTTTTCTGTCAGCAGTTCCTCAGTGATCCTCTCTGTGTTTTCTGTTCCCTTCATCTGTTCTGGAAGTCCTATCACTCGTAAATTTTTGCCTTTGATTGTATTTCACATAATTCTCAGGTTCTCTTCCTTTTTTGTGTTCTTTTTTCTGAGTTTTCCTCAGAGTTGTATCCAAGTGTTTGTCTTCAGTTTCACTGATCCTGTCTTCCACCATTTCAATCCTGCTCCTCAGCCCTTCTATGACACTGTCCATTTCTGAAGCCTTGTTTTTTATCTTTTGGATTTCTAATTCTTGTTTTTGTATAATTTCTTGTGAATTTATTTTGACTTTTTATGTCTGCATTATTTTCCTGAATTCTTCCATTTTTTTGACTTTTTTTTCCATGAATTTTTCTATTTTTTCCTCATTTTTGTCTGCTTTTTGCTTCAACTCTTGGATAACTCTGAATATTAGAGATTTGAATTCCCTATCAGATAGTTCTAGTGGCTTTTCTTCTACTGGAAAGTCATCTGGTGTTTCATTTTGGATGCCTTCCTGAACCATCCTGTCCTGTTTTTGTAAATGTTTTGAAATTGTCTGCTGTCTTCTGGGCATTCAGTAGTTATTTTCTCTGTTTTTTGACTGTAGATTTGTTTGTTTCATCTTGTTTTTTTGTTTTATTTGGCTATGTCTGAGCAGGTGTGCTGTGTGTTCTTTGTAGTTTGCTCGTCTGTGGGCATGATATGTTTCACCTCCTTCTCCAACTGTCAAGGTCGGTCACTCAGGTATGGTACAGCAGGGTAAGTCTAGCTGAAGAGGAGTTGCTGGAATGGTTTGTTTGCGGCACGTACTACGGCCAACATGGTGGCTCAAGAATCAGTGCAGGGAAGGTTCTGGTAGGCCAAGCTTGTGCTGCTAGGGGCGTGATGTTAGTGCACGGTGCAGGTAGACAGGATGGCGGGGGGAGATTGTGATGTGTGGAACTAAGATGAGTATGGGGAAGAGGAGAGAGGAACAGCATCTGGCATCACTTCTATCATCAAGATTATATTTTCCAACAACTGATCCTTATTCTTTGTTTACAACTTTCACATTCCAATCAGCAGTAGTTATCAAGACGTCTTGAGTGTACAATTGATTAAGACTGCAGCAGTTCATAAAATCTTCAATTTCTTCTTTTTGTTATTCCTGACATGCTTAAATTTAAATAATAGTCATATTAAGTAATCTTCTTAGTAGGCGGATGGATATTAACCTATCATTGACAGCCTTGTACTTCTGGATAAATTTTGAAGTAGTCTTTTCCACAATGAATGAAGCACTGTTCTCTTCAATTTGTTGTTCCCAATGTAATGTCTGTCAGTTTGTCATAGTGTGGCGGCTTGCATACTGTTGTGATACTGAAAGCTTTGCCACCTTTTTAAAATATTGGGAAGGTCACCCTTCGTGGATAGATTTCAGCTGATCTTCTAGACTACGAAAAACTAGGAAAAAGGACCTGGCATTCTACTTCTGAAAAAATTGGCCAGTGAAAATCTTAGGAATAGCAGCAGAACTTTGTCTGATATAGTGCCAGAAGATGAGTTTCTCAGGTTGGAAGGCACTCAAAATATTACTGACTAGGGAAGAGCTACTTTCTCAGAGTAGAGGTGACCTTAATGACATGGATGGAGTCAAGCTTTTGCGACCTTCATTTGCTGATGTGGCACACTCAGAAAGAAGAAACAGCTGCAAACATCCATTAATAATCAGAACATGGAATGTATGAAGGATGAATCTCGGAAAACTGGAAACAATCAAAAATGAAATAGAACACATAGAGATAGATATCCTAGGCATGAGTGAGCTGAAACGGACTGGTATTGGCCACTTTGAGTTAGACAACAATCTGATCTTCTATGGTGGAAATGACAAATTGAAGAGGAATTATGTGGCATTCATCATCAAAAAGAACATTTCAAGATCTACTTAAAATAAAATGTTGTCAGAGACAGGATAACATCTATACACCTACAAGGAAGATCAGTTAATAGGGCTATTATTCAAATTTATGCACCAATCACTAAAGAAAAAGATGAAGAAATTGAATAATGTTATCAAGTTCAGCAGTATGAAATTATGAAACATGAAATCACGATGCATTGATAATTATTGGTGATAAGAAAGTGAAAGTTAGAAACAAAGAAGGATCAATAGTTGGAAAATATAGCCTTGATGATAGAAAAGATGTTGGAGTGTGCATGACAGAATTTTGCAAAACCAATTAATTATTCATTGCATGTACATCTCTTCAGCAATGCAAAGGGCAACTATACACGTGGAACTTGCTAGATGGAATACACAGGAATAAAATCAATTACCTCTGTGGAAAGAGACAATGGAGAAGCCCAATATCATCAGTCAGAATGAGGCTAGGGGCCGACTGTGGAACAAATCATCGGTTGCTCATATGAAAGTTTAAGTTTAAGTTGAAGAAAATCAGAGTAAGTCCACAAGAGCCAAAGTATGACCTGGAGTATATTCCACCTGAATTTAGAGACCATCTCAAGATAGATTTAACTCATTGAACACTAATGACTGAAGAGCAGACAAGTTATGGAATGACATCAAGGGCATCATACTTGAAGAAAGTAAGGCAACATGGTGCTCTAGGCAGAAGCACCACCCCGTCCCTCCACAGCAAAGATCCAAAAAACTAAGCCAAACAGAGAAAACAGCAAACCTGTAGTACTAAGCATCAAATGAAGAGATAAAGAACTCAGCCAAGCACCAAATAGAATAAGAAACTGACAGAGAACAGAAAGCAAGGAGACATACATGCTCCTATCGACTGAAACAGCATGGATCCACCATCTTGGACTCCTATCAGAGACCAGCGAACAGGGGGTACGAGAAAGAAGCTTCACGGAGCTTCCAGCAAGAGACAGACAAACTGGTGAACAGTGATATATGTTTTCCCACCCCCCACCCTTCTTCACCCCCAATTGGCCTCCTCTGCTTCCCACTAGCTGCTTGGATTCCATCCGCCCACACTGGCTGACTCCCTGACAGCCGTTTGTTGGCTGCTGGTGTTGCTTTTTTCCACTTCTTTTGATTTCTTCCTCACCTCTCACCACTTCCCCCTCCTTTTGCTCAAATACCTGGCTCCATGCATCATCTTTGCTTCTCCCTGAAAGTCTGTGAAACTCCGCTTGAATGTGAAACTGCTTCCTGGTCTATGCTGTCACTCTGATGGGATCCTGGGGATTTTTTGTTTGTTTGTTTGTTTTGAATTGTTTGTTTGCCTTTTTTTTCTTTTCTTGAATTGGGAGCCAGTTCTAGCCAGGCAGTACTGCGTGGCTTGTGACCTACCACCTCAGCTTGTCCAAATGCGCAGAGGGATCCCTGAGCGCATTTTTTTTTCCTGTTTTTTTTTTTTCTTCTTTTTTTTGGGTTTTTTTTTTTTGTTCTTTTTTTTAGTTTTCTTTTCCATCTTTGTCTTTCTTCATGACTCAGTTTCTTGTCTCTCTATACCTTCCTTCTCTTCCTTTCCCCTGAATAATTGGTGCTGAGTGACACCACTATGTCTTCTAGCCAGGTGTCATGGATTGAATTATGTCCCCCCAAAAATGTGTGTAGCAATGTGGCGAAGTCATGATCCCCAGTATTTTATGATTGTGTTATCTGATGTGATTTTCTTATGTGTTGTAAACTCTATCACTGTGATGAGATTATATGTGATCTCCTTATGCGCTGTAAATTCTATCACTGTGATGAGGTTATACTGATGAGGTTGACAAGATTGGATACTGTCTTAATGAAATCTCTTTTGAGATACAAAAGGGAGAAGCTAGCAGAAACACACGGGAACCTCATACCACCAAGAAAGCAGTGCCAGGAGCACAGCGCATCCTTTGGAACTGAGGTTCCTGGCAGAGAAGCTCCCAGACCAAGGGAAGATTGATGACATGGACCTTCCTGCAGAGCCGACAGAGAAAGCTTTCCCCTGGAGCTGACATCCTGAATTTGGACTTCTAGCCTCCTGGACTGTGAAGAAATAAACTTCTCTTTGTTAAAGCCATCAACTTGTGGTATTTCTGTTGGAGCAGCATTAGATGACTAAGACACCAAGCTATACTTCAACACCTGGCAACAAGTTCCCCAGACCTCGTAGCTGCACCAGTGGGATCCCTGGGAGCTTTTCTTTTCTTTTTCTAACTTTTATTTATTCATTATTTTCTATTCTTTCCTTTTTTCTTCTTCTTCCCCTTTTTGTTTTTATCCATTTCATAGTCTCTCATCTCTCCACTCCAATGGCAAGCTCCCCTAGCACTGTTTTTTGTTTGTATGTTTTTCGCTCCTGTTCCTCTCTCCTCTCTCCCATACCCATCTTAGCTCCACACATCACAATCTCCCCTCTCCATCCTGCCTACCTCAACTTGTGCTTAACATCACACCACCAAGCAGCACAGGCATGCCTTACCAGAACCTGCCCTGCACTGATTACCAGCCTGCCCTAATGGCTGTAGTAAGTGCTACAAATAACCTATCCCAGCAACTCCTCTTCAGCTAGACCTGCCCTGCTGTATGATATCTGAGTGACTGGCCCTTCCAACTGGAGAAGGTGAAAAGTATCATGCCCACAGATGAGGAAACAAAGAAAACACACCCTGTCTGCTCAAACATAGCCAGATTAAAAAAAAAAAAAAAAAAGATGAAACAAATGAATCTACAGTCAATAAAGGAGAAAAAACTACTGAATGCCTGGAAGACAGCAGACAAAATTAAAACAATTACAAAAACAGGACAGGATAGTTATGGTAGGTGTCCAAAATAAAACACCAGATGACTTTCCAGTAGAAGAAAGGGCAATAGACCTAACTGATAGGGAATTCAAATCTCTAATACTCAGAATTATCCAAGAGTTGAAGCAAAAAGCAGACAAAAATGAGGAAAAAATAGACAAATCCATGGAAAATACAGACAAAAAAATGGAAGAATTCAGGAAAATAATGCAGGAACAAAGTGCCAAAATAAATTCACAGCTAGAAATTATACAAAAACATCAATTAGAAATCCAAAAGATAAACAACAAGATTTCAGAAACGGACAGTGTCATAGAAGGGCTGAGGAGCAGATTTGAAACAGTGGAAGATAGGATCAGCGGAATTAAAGACAAACACTTGGACACAACTCTGAGGAAAACTCAGAAAAAAGAACACAGAAAAATGAAGAGAACCTGAGAAGTATGTGTGATATAATCAAAAGCAAAATTTTCCGAGTGCTTGGACTTCCAGAACAGAGGAAGAAAACAGAAAATACAGAGAGGATCACTGAAGAACTGTCAACAGAAAACTTCCCCAATATCATGAAAGATGAAAAGCTGGCCATCCAAGAAGCTCAACAAACCCCATATACTATAGACCCCAAAAGAAAATCATCAAGACATATCATAATCACACTCGCTAAAACCAAAGACAAAGAATCCTGAGAGAAGCTCATGAAAACAAGAAGTCACATACAGAGGAGAAATAATAAGACTAACCTCAGATTATTCAGCAGAAACCATGCAGGCAAGAAGGCAATGGGATGACATATATAAAACCTTGAAAGAAAAAAAGTATCACCAAGAATAATATATCTAGCAAAACTCTTGTTCAATTATGATGGTGAAATTAGGACATTTTCAGATAAACAAAAATTAATGGAATTTGTAAAAACCAAACCAAAACTACAAGAATTATTAAAGAGAGGCCTCTTATCTAAGAACAAATAACTTCAGCTCACAGACTGCTTCTAAGATGCAGGATTGTACCAGCCAGATACCAATCTAGGAAATGAACTCTCAAAGACAATCCAAAATCAAAAGAAATACAACAAGGAATCAGAGCAGTTAATCTGTTAATGACAACAACATCAGGACAATAGAAGAGGGAATAAACAGTGTAGGTATAGAACCTTCTAATGGAAAGGAAGGCAAGGCGATACCAACTAATAATAGACTGCTTCATACTTAGAAAGATAAGGATAAATTTCATGGTAACTGCAAAGAAAGTTAAGAAACATACTCATAAAAATAAAGAGGAAAACCACAAAGTCTCAGTAAAAACAAAACCTACAAAAACAAAAGAAATGAAAAAAATCCACAAAAAAAGGCATTCAGCATGGGAGAGTAAGAGGAACAAAGAAAATGTCAGCACCACCAAAAAAAAGCACTACAAAATGACAGCAATAAACTCACATCTATCAATAATTACACTGAATGTAAATGGCTTCAATGTACCCATAAAGAGATGGAGAGTGACAAAATGGATTAAAAAACAGGATCCATCAATATGTTGTCTACAAGAGACACACTTTAGAAACAAAGATGTGAATTTATTAAAAATCAAAGGTTGGAAAAAATATATCATGCTAACAACTACCAAAAAAGAGCAGGAGTGGGAATGCTAATCTCAGATAAAATAGACTTTGAAACAAAATCCACCATAAAAGACAAAGAAAGACACTTTATAATGATTCAGGGGATGATCCATCATAAAGACATAACCATAATAAACATCTACACACCCAGTGACAGGGCTTGAAAATACATAAAACAAACTCTAACAGTACTGAAAAGAGAAATTGACACTTCCACAATAGTAGTAGGAGGCTTCAACACACCACTCTCGGTAAAGGACAGAACATCTAGAAAGAAACTCAGTAAAGATAGAGAAGACCTAAAGGGCACAGCCAGCCAACTTGACCTCATAGACATATATAGAACACTGTATCCAACAGCTGCAAAGTACTCATTCTTTTCCAATGCACATGGAACGTTCTCCAGAATAGACTACATCTTAGGCCACAGAGAAATCCTCAACAAGATCCAAAACGTTGAGATAATAAAAAATATTTTCTCTGACCACAATGCCATCAAGGTAGAAATAAACAACAGAAAGAACAAGGAAAAAAAACTAATTACATGGAAACTGAATAACACCCTGCTTACAAATGACTGGATAATAGAAGAAAGCAGAGATGGAATCAAAAAATTCTTAGAATCAAACGGGAATGAAAACACGTCATATCAAAACCTCTGGGACACAGCAAAGACAGTCCTCAGAGGACAATTTACAACAATAGACGTACACATCAAAAAAGAACAAAGGGACAAAAATCAAAACATTAACTACACACCTCAAACAAATAGAAAGAGAACAGCAAAAAAACCCCACAGCCACCAGAAGAAAGGAAATAATAAAGATCAGAGCAGAAATAAATGAAATAGAGACTAGAAAAACAATAGAAGGAAGCAACGAAACCAAAGGTTAGTTCTTTGAAAGAATCAACAAAATCAACAAACCACTGACCAGACTGCAAAAGAAACAGGAGAGGATGCAAATAACCCAAATAAGAAATGAAATGGGTGACATTACAACAGACCCAACAGAAATAAAAAGGATCATAACAGAATATTATGAAAAACTATACTCGAACAAATTTGAAAGCCTAGAGAAAATGGATACATTTCTAGAAAGACACTACCTACCCAAACTACAACAAAGTGATGTTGAAAATCTGAACAGACCCATAACAAGAGAAGAGATCAAAAAGGTAATAAAAAAAACTCCTAACAAAAAAGCCCTGGCCCATATGGCTTCACTGGAGAATTCTGCCAAACATTCAGAGAAGAGTTTTACAAGTACTACTCAAACTATTTCAGAGCATAGAAAAGGAAGCAACACTTCTGAATTCTTTCTATGAAGCCAGCATAACCCTGATACCAAAACCAGGCAGAGACGCCACAAAAAAAAAAAAAAAAAAATTACAACCAACATTTCTCATGAATATAGATTCAAAAATTCTCAGCAAAATTCTAGCCAATAGAATTCAGCCTCATATAAAAAAAAAATACACCATGACCAAGTAGGATTTATACCAGGTATGCAAGGGTTGTTTAACATTAGAAAATCAATCAAAGTAATCCAAGACATAAATAAAAGGAAAGAATCACATGATCATCTCAATTGATGCAGAAAAGGCATTTGAAAAAGTCCAACACTCATTCCTAATAAAAACTCTCAATAAAATAGATACAGAAGGGAAATTTCTCAACATAACAAAGGACATCTATGCAAAACCAATGGCCAACATCATTCTTAATGGAGAGAGGCTGAAAACATTTCCCTTGACAAGAAGAACAAGACAAGGATGTCATTTATCACCACTCCTATTTAACATTGTGCTGGAAGTTCTAGCTAGAGCAATAAGGCAAGAAAAAGAAATAAAGGGCAAACAAGTTGGTAATGAAGACGTTATACTGTCCTTGTTTGCGGAGGATATGATACTATACATAGAAAACCCAAAAGAGTCCACGAGAAAACTACTGGAACTAATAGAAAGATTCAGCAGAGTATCATGATACATGATAAAGATACAAAAATCACTTGGATTTCTATATACCAATAAGGAGATTGATGAAAAGGAAATCAGGAAAACAATAACATTTATAATAGCCCCTAAAAACAAAATACTTAGGAAAAATTTTAACCAGGGATGTAAAAGACCTATACAAAGAAAACTACAAAACACTACCACAAGAAACCCAAAGGGTTCTACATAAATGGAAAAAACATACCATGTCAATGGATAGGTAGACTCAACATTGTGAAAATGACAATTCTCTCCAAAGCAATTTAGAAATACAATGCAATCCTGATAAAAATATCAACAACATTATTCAAAGAGATGGAAAATCTAATCATTAACATTATATGGAATGGGAAGAAGCCCCAAATAAGTAAATCACTAATGAAGAAGAAGAATAAAGTTGAAGGACCCACACTACCTGAACGCAGAATCTACTATACAGCTATGGTAGTCAAAACAGCCTGGTACTGGTTCAACAACAGATACATTGAACAATGGAACAGAACTGAGAACCCAGATGTAAATCCATCCACATACGGTCCCTTGATTTTAGACAAGGGCCCAAAGTCCATCAAATGGGGAAAAGTCAGTCTTTTTAACAATGGTGCTGGCAAAACTGTATATTCATTTGAAAAAACATGAAATAGGACCCATACCTCACACCATATACAAAAACTAATTCAACATGAATCAAAGACCTAAATATAAAGCCAAAAACTATAAAGTTTGTAGATGAAAAAATAGGACCAACACTACAGGCCCTAATACACGTTATTAACAGGATACAAACCGTAACCAACAACAGGCAAACTCCAGAAGATAAGCTAGATAACTGGGATCTTCTACAAATGAAACACCTATGCTCTTCAAGACTTCATCAAAAGAGTAGAAAGAGAACCTACAGACTGGGAAAAAAATTTTGGACAGTGTAAGTCAGACAAAGTTCTAATCTCCATAATCTACAAGAAAATCCAACACCTCTACAATAAAAAGACAAATAATCCTATTAAAAAATGGGCAAAGGAAATGGACACTTCACCAAAGAAGACATTCAGGTGGCCAACAGACACATGAGGAAACGCTCATGTTCACTGGTCATTAGAGAAATGCAAATTAAAACCACAATGAGATAACATCTCACCCCGGCATTACTGGCACGAATCAAAAACACTGGAAATAACAAATGTTGGAGGGGCTGCCGGGAGATCGGAACACTTATGCACTGCTGGTGGGAATGCAAAATAATACAACCACTTTGGAAAATGATATGGCGCTTCCTTAGGAAGCTAGAAATAGAAATACCACACAATCCAGCAATCCCAGTCCTAGGAATATATCCTAGAGAAATAAGAACCGTTAAATGAATAGACACATGCACACCCATGTTCATTACAGCATTGTTCACAATAGCAAAAACATGGAAACAACCTAGATGCCCATCAACAGACGAATGGATAAACAAACTATGATACGTACACACAATGGAGTACTAGACAATAGTAAGGAACAATGATGAATCTGAAGGACATTATGCTGAGTGAAATAAGTCAATCACAAAAGGACAAATATCGTATGAGACCTCTATTGTAAAAACTCGTGAGAAAGTTTACATAGAAAAAGTAACAATCTTTGTTAGTTATGAGGAATGGGTGGGGTGGGTGGGAATACTAAGTAGACAATAGATAAGTGGTTACTTTGGTGAAGGGTAAGACAGTACACAACACTGGGGAAGCCAGCACAACTTGTGTTGGAAACTCCATAGACACATTCAAACTCCCTGAGGGACTGAATTGCTGGGTGGAGGGCTGTGGGGACCATGGTCTCTGGGAACATCTAGCTCAATTGGCATGACACAGTTTATAAAGACAATGTTCTATATTCAACTCTGGTGAGTAGTATCTGGGGTCTTAAAAGCCTGTCAGCAGTCATGTAAGATACTTCACTGGTCTAACCCCTGAGGGAGAAAGGGAGAATGAAGAGAACAGGATACGAGGAAAAGATTAGTCAAAGGACAAATGGACCACAGCCACCAAGGTCTCCACCAGACTGAGTCCAGTACAGCTAGATGGTGCCTGGCTACCACCACTGACTGCTCTGACCAGAATCACAACAGAGGGTTCTGGAAAGAGCTGGAGAAGGATGTAGAACAAAATTCTACCACACACAAAAAACACAAGATTTACTGGCCTGAAAGAGACTGGAGAAACCCCGAGAGTATAGCCCCCAGACACCCTTTTAGCTCAGTGGTGAAGTCACTTCCGAGGTTCACTGTTCAGCCTGGGAGTGGACAGCCCCATAAAACAAAACGGGGCTAAGGATACACAGCAATCTAAGGACAAGGACTAGAAGGCAGAAGGGGACAAGAAAGCTGGTGATAGGGAACCCAAAGTTGAGTAAGGACAGTGTTTACATTTAGTGGGATTGTTAACCAGTGTCATAGGACAATATGTGTACTGTTTAATGAGAAAATAGTTTGTTCTGTAAACCTTCATCTAAAGTGAGAATAGCAGCACAACTGGAAGAACATAATTGACGTCACTGAATTTTGCATGTAGAAATTTTTGAAATGGGGTATCTTTGGCTATGTATATTTTCACAAAAAAAAATGGTCGGGAAGGGAGAGTGTTGCCGTGCTGTGGGGTTGGGAACCAATGTCATAAAACACTATGTGTACTGACTGTTTAATGAGAAACTGTTCTGTAAACCTTCACCTAAAGTACAATAAAAAAATCTCGCAAGCAGCCATCTAAGATATATCTGTTGGTCCTGTCTTGTCCAGAATAAAGGAGAATGAAGAAAACCAAAGACACAAGGAAAATATTAGTCCAAAGGACTAATGGACCACATGAACCACAGCCTCCACCAGCCTGAGCCCAGAAGGAGATTGTGCCCGGCTATCACCACCAACCATTCTGAGAGAGATCACAATAGAAGGTCCCAGACAGAGCAGGAGAAAAATGTAGAACAAAATTAAAATCCACAAAAAAAGACCAGATTTACTGGTCTGACAGAGACTGGAGGAACCCCCAGAACCATGGCCCCAGGACACCCTGCTAATTCAGAACTGAAGCCACACCTAAAGTCCACCTGTCAGCCAAAGATTAGATAGGCCTGAAAAAAAAAAAAAAAAAAAACCCAGTAACACACATGAGAAACGTGCTTCTTAGGTCAATCAAGTATATGAGACCAAATGGACAACACCTGCCCAAAAGCAAAGACGAGAAGGCAGAAAGGGACAGGAAAACTAGACTAATGAACACTAGGAACCCAGGGTGGAAAGGCCAAAGGAGAAGAGTGCTGACACATTGTGGGGCTTGCAACCAATGTCACAAAACGATTTGTGTATAAATTTTTGAATGAGAGACTAATTTGCGCTGTAAACTTTCACCTAAAGCACAATAAATTTTTTTTAAAAAAGGAAATCCCATAACAACAAATTTCCCAGAGAAGAGGGAGTGGTGTGAGAATGGTGCTGGAGTTGATTGGCTCAGCAAAAAAACCCTGTTGCCATGGAGTCTATTCTGACTGATAGAGACCCCATGTGTTACACAGTAGAACTGTCCCATAGGTTTTCTTGGCTGTAATCTTAACAGAAGCAGATCACCAGGCCTTTCTCCCATGGTACCAGTGGGTGGTTTTGAACCTCCAACTTTTAAGTTAACAGTCCAGCACAAACGATTTGCACCACCTGGTTGGCCCAGCACAAAAAAAAGAAAAAAGTAAAAGGTCATTAAAAAGACGGGAAAGAAAGAAAAGACCAAAACGGATGTCAGAAGAGAATCTGAAATTTCCCCTTGAATGATTAGTAGCTAAAGTGAAAGAAAGAAATGATGAAGTAAAAGAGTTCTAAACAGAAGATTTCAAAGAGCAACTTGAGAAGACAAAGTAAAGTATTCTAACAAAATGTGCAAAAATCTGGAGTTAGAAAACAAAACGGAAGAACTTGCTTGGCGTTTCTCAAGCTGAAAGAACTGAAGAAAAAATTCAAGATTTGATTTGCAATATTGAAGCGTTTTATAGGGAAAATATTAAACAATGCAGGAAGCATCAAAAGAAGATGGAAGAAAATACACAGAGTCACTGTACCAAAAAGAATTGGTCAACTTTCATCCATTTCAGTAGGTAGCATGTGATCAAGAACGATGGTACTGAAGGAAGAAGTCGAAGCTGCCCTGAAGTTATTGTGAAAAACAAGGCTCCGGGAATTGACGGAATATGTTTTGATGTCTCAGCAAATGGATGCAGTGCTGGAGGTGCTCACTCATCTATGACAAGAAATTTGGGAGACAGCTACCTCGCCAGCCTACTAGAAGAGATCCATATTTGTACCCATTCCAAAAAAAGGTGATCTAAGAGAATGAGGAACTTATCAAACAATATCATTAATATCACACACAAGTAAAAATTTTCTGAAGGTCATTCGAAAGTGATCGCAGCAGTGCATCAACAGGAAACTGCCAGAAAATCAAGCCGGATCAGAAGAGGGTGTAGAATGAGGGATACCACTGCTGATGTCTGATGGATCTTGGCTGAAAGCGAGAATACCAGAAGTGTGTTTTATTGCCTATACAAAGGCATTCCACTGTATAGACCATAAGAAATTATGGATAACATTACGAAGAATGGGAATTCCAGAACACTTAATAGTGTTCATGAGGAACCTGTCCTTAGACCAAGAGGCAGTCATTCGAACAGAACAAGGGGATACTGGGTGGTTTAAAGTCAAGAAAGTGGTATGCTGAGAAAATAATCTGAGAAGCTGGACTATATGAAGAAGAATGGGGCATCAGGATTGGAGGAAGACTCATTAACATCCTGTAATATGCTGATGACACAACCTTGCTTGCTGAAAGTGAAGAGGACTTGAAGCACTTACTGATGGTCAGAGACAACAGCCTTCAATATGGATTACAACTCAACATAAAGAAAACAAAAATCCTCACAAGTGGACTAATAAGCAACATCATGATAAACAGAGAAAAGACTGAAGTTGTTAAGAATTCATTTTACTTGGTTCCACAATCAACACTGATAGAAGCAGCAGTCAAGAAATCAAACGACACATTGCATTGGGCACATCAGTTGCAAAAGATCTTTTTAAAGTGTTAAAAAGAAAAGACGTAGCTTTGAAGACTAAGGTATACCTGACCCAAGCGATCGTGTTTTCAATCACC
Organism: Trichechus manatus latirostris; assembly: GCF_000243295.1. Classification (NCBI taxonomy): domain Eukaryota; kingdom Metazoa; phylum Chordata; class Mammalia; order Sirenia; family Trichechidae; genus Trichechus; species Trichechus manatus. The sequence continues at coordinate 278,257 of NW_004444105.1, forward strand.
TCATATACATGTGAAATCTGGACAATGAATAAGGAAGACAGAAGAAATGATGCCTTTGAATTGTGGTGTTGTTGAAGAATATTGAATATACCATGGAATGCAGAAGAATGAACAAATCTGTCTTAGAAGAAGTACAGCCAGAATAATCATTAGAAGCAAGGATGGAAAAACTTGGTCTTGTAAACTTTGGGCATGTTATCAGGAGGGACCAGTCCCTAGAGAAGGACATAATGCTTGGTAAAATAGATGGTCAGTGAAAAAGAGGAAGACCCTCAAGGAGATGGATTTTCACAGTGGCTGCAACCATGGGCTCAAAGATAGAAGTGATTATAGAGATGGAGCAGGACTAGGCAGTGTTTCGTTCTGTTCTACAAGGGGGTTGCTTTGAGTCGGAATTGACTCGACGACACCTAACAACTACAGGGTAGTATACCATAAAATTATCAGATTCAAAATGGTAAATATCAGTCCATTTTAGCTCACTAACACCTTGTGTGTTGATCCTTAGTTGTTCCATCTCATTTTTGATTACTTCCAATTTTTCTTGATTCATGCTTTATACATTCTGCATTCCAAATACTAATTGATATTTGCTGCTATTACTTTTCATTAAAAGTTGTGCCACATCGGCAAATGAAGGTCCTGAAGGCTTTAATCCATCCAGGAGGCAGCTCTTCCCCAGTTGTCTTTTGAATGCTTTCCACCCTGGGGACTCATCTACCAGCACCACATCAAAGCAATATTCTGTTGTGATCCATAGGGTTTTCATTGGCAAAATTTTAATGCAGACTATCAGACTTTTTTCCTAGTCTATCTTAACTACCTGGCCAACCAACCGGAAAAGATCCATATTTGTGCCCATTCCAATGAAAGGAGATCAACAGAATGTGGAAATGATTGGACAATATAATTAATACTACATGCCTACAAATTCTGCTAAAGAATTTTTTTTTTTAAAAAACTGCAGCCATACATCAAAAGGGAAGTGCCAAAAGTTCAAGCTGGATTCAGAAAGGATGTGGATTGAGTGCTATCATTGCTGTTGTCATATGGATCTTGGCCAAAAGCTGAGACTACGCAGAGAGATGTTTACCTGTGTTTAATCAACTACAGGAAGGCATTGGTCTGTGGAGAGCATAAAAATTATCAATAATACTTCAAAGAATGACAATTTCAGAACACTTAATTATGCCACGTGAAACCTGCATGAATCAAGAGATGATCGTCTAAACAGGAAAACGGGATACTGTGTGGTTAAAAATTGGAAAAAAGTATGCAGTAGGGTTATAGCCACTCACTTTGCTTATTCAAACTGTATGCTGAATCCTAAAAGCTGGAGTATATTAATAAGAACTCGACATCAGTGTTAGAGGAATAATAATCTGAGATTTGCAAATGACATAACTTTGCTTGCAAAAATGAAGACAATTTGAAGCACTTACTCATGAAGATAAAAGACTACATCCTTAAGCATGAATTATACCTGAACATGAAGAAAATGAAAATCCTCACAACTGGGCCAATAAACAACATCATGATAAATGGAAAAGAAATTGAAGTTGTCTACAATTTTATTGTATTTGGATTAACAATCAACATCCATGGAAGCAGCAATCAAGAAATCATACAATGTATTGCATTGGGAAAGTTGGCTGTAAAAGACCTCTTTAAATTTCTAAAAAACAAAGATGCCACTTTGGTGACTACAATGTGACTGATCCAAACCATGGTCTTTCCAATCACCTTATATTCACGCAAAAATTAGTTAGTGAAAAAGTTAGACAGAAGAAGAATTGATGTATTTAAACAGTGGTATTAATAAAGATTATTGAATATACCATGGACTGCCAGAAGAATGAACACATCAATCTTAGAAGAAACACAACCAAAATGTTCCTTACAAGCACGGATGGGGAGATTTCGACTTGTTTACTTTGGACACATCATCAGTAAAGATCAATCACTAGAAAAGGACATTGTGTTTGGTAAAGTAGATGGCCAACTGAAATCACGGAAATCTCATTGACAGAATAGACCCAGCAACGGACTTGAACACACCAACGATCATAAAGATGGCACAGGACTTGGCAATGTTTCATTCTTTTATACATAAGGTCACCATGAGTCAGAGCTGACTCTAGGGCAACTAACAACAACAACCAGAGAGGTAGTAGTCGTGCTAAACTTTCCCTCCTACCTTAAAAAAACTGAAAAGCAAGCCTTGGATTTCTTTCATTTAGATTACTCTTAATCTCCTAAAACAAGCCTCCTGACCTAAATTCTATGTTACCAAGCATTTGCAACTTATATTAGCTTTATGGTGATTGCCATATCTTTCTTAGTATTCAAAAATTTTTAATTTAACTTTATCCTGCTATCTAGCTATATTACCAACTCTGAACTACGCTAGAGTAATCCTGTTTTCATTTGCCGTTTGGCTGACATTTTTAGCCAAATAACTTGTATCTTTGCCCCTTTATATTTAATTACTTATCACCTTGTTTGCCATTAAATTACTGAATAGTGTTTTTTATTTTCAGGACTGTATTTCAAGGACTTTATAATAATAGATGTTATTTTGTAATTATGACTACATATTGCAAAAACATAATAATAAAGAATAACAATGCATTAATTGGGTAAATCTGCTGCAAAAGACCTCTTTCAAGTGTTAAGAAGAAAAGACGTCACCTTGAAGACTGAGATATGCCTGATCAAATCCATGGTGTTTTCAATCGACTCATATGTGTGCAAAAGGTGGACAATAAATAAGGAAGACTGAAGAAATATTGATGCCTTTAAATTATGGTGTTGGTGAAGAATATTGAATATACCATGGAATGCAGAAGAATGAACAAATCTGTCTTGTAAGAATTACAGCCAGAATGCTCTTTAGAAGCAAGGATGGCAAGACTTCGTCTCCCATACTTTGGACATGTTATCAAGAGGAATCAGTCCCTAGAGAAGGACATCCTTGGTAGAGGGTCAGTGAAAAAGAAGACCCTCAATGAGATGGACTGACATAGTGGCTGCAACAGTGGGCTCAAGCATAACAACGATTGTGAAGATGGTGCAGGACTGGGCAGAGTTTCGTTTTATTGTACATAGGGTCACTGTGAGTCGGAACCTACAAGATGGCACCTAACAAGAGCAAATTGGAAAAAAAACTCAATTAATCAGATTGATTTTAGAGTAGTCTTGAACAAAGTATTTCCTTTCCATTACACTTCACAATGGAAATTAATCTCAGCATGATATGTGAGTTCTTGCCAATACTAAAAATTTCTGCAACATTCATTGTGCAGGTTGTGTTATTTCTTATGTCATTATTTGTGAAACAATATAATTGCGGAAAATATTTTGCTTGCCTATGCATAACATTTCCCAGATGTGAGATATATGCCAGATTTCTGCCATGGTATTATTATATTTTGTCTGAAATATTACTATATTTATTATTATATGCAAAAGTCTGGCTATATATTATTATCAATACTATATACTTTTTTCTTCAAATTTAACTAAATATATAATGTAATTCTCTATTTCAAAATATAAAAAGTGAAAAGATATTACAATCTCACCATCCTAAAAATAATAATTAAAAAATATATATAACAATGGAACAACATTGAACATACATGTACAGCTTAATAAATTATCACTTCAAGAAATCATCACCCAGGCCAAGAAATTGAATATTGAGAGCACTCAAGAAACTATCTTCCCAGTCATTATTGTCCTCCTTGAAGGTACCCACTAGTGTAACATATAAAATCTAATATCCAAACCATTTCCCATCATACCTACTCCAACTCATGGCAATTGCTTGTGTGTCAGAGTATAACTACGCTCCATAGAGTTTTCAGTATCTTGTTTTTCAGAAGTAGATTACCAAGCTTCTCTTCTGAGACAGCTCTGGGTGGACTTGAACTTCCAACCTTTTGCTTAGCAGTCGATCCTGTTAACCATTTGCACCACCCAGGGATTCCAGTGTAACATATAAGCCTGTAGTATATGAATTCTGAATTTTATATAATGGAAACATATTGTATATATTCTTTTATTTCTGGCTTCTTTCACTCAGTATTATGTCTTTTTTGAGATGCATCCACATTGTATGTGTAGCTGAAATTTATTCATTTTCATTTCTGTATCGTATTCAATTTTATGATGATATTATGGATTATTCGACCTTTGTAGAGTTGATAGGCATTTGAATTGTTTTCAATTTCAACTGTTACAAAAAATACTGACAGGAACACTTTTATATATGACAGGAATTTATATATGTATATTTTGAGGTATACAATCAGGACAGGGATTACAGCAACATTTGGCATGCGTATATTCAGCTTTAGGAGATAAATCCACAGAGGCTGAGCTGATAAACACTTCTACTAGCAGTGTATGAGGGTCCTTGGTTGATAAACTTCCTTTTCTACCCTTTTATTTAATTGATCCAATTTAAATGTATGAAGCATATGATTTCATTGTAGTTTTAATTGGTATTCCCACACTTAATAAAGAATCTGAGAAACATTTTTGAAGTTATTAATATTAATCAATATGTCTAGCATTGTTTATGCTTAACTTAATAAAAAATTATTCCATTTCATTCTGTGCATGCTGTGATTTTATTTAATCTCTTTTCATTGATGCTACACTTTCTTATGAAAGGCAGTCCTTAAGACCCTCCATTGCACTGCTAAATTGTCACCAATACCTTACTGTCTTGAAGTCTACAGTTTCATAACAAAGTCTTGGTATGTAAAAAGCAAATCCTCCAAAATTGTTTTCATCTAAACAGTGTTGTGGTTGTTGTTGTTAGGTGCTGTCGAGTTGGTTCTGACTCATAGCGACCTATGTACAACAGAAGGAAACATTGCTCAGTCCTGTGCCATGCCCGCAATCAGCCCATCATTGCAGCCACTGTGTCAATCCATCTCGTTGGGGGTCGTCCTTTTTTTCCGATGACCCTGTACTTTACCAAGCATGACGTCTTTGTCCAGAGACTGATTTCTCCTGACAACATGTCCAAAGTATGCAAGACGTAGTCTTGCCATCCTTGCTTCTAAGGAGCATTCTGGTCTTACCTCTTCCAAGACAGATTTGTTCTTTCTTTTGGCAGTCCATGGTATATTCAATATTCTTTGCCAACACCACAATTCAAAAAATCAATTCTTCTTTGGTCTTCCTTATTCATTGTCCAGCCCTCGCATGCATATGATGAGATTGAAAATACCATGGCTTGGGTCATGCCCACCTTATTCTTCAAGGTGACATCTTTGCTTTTCAACACTTTAAAGAGGTCTTTTGCAGCATGTTTGCCCAATGCAATACGTCTTTTGACTTCTTGACTGCTGCTTCCATGGGTGTTGATTGTAGATCCAAGTAAAATGAAGTCCTTCACAACTTCAATCTTTTCTCCGTTTATCATGATGTTGCTTATTGGTCCAGTTGTGGGGACTTTTGTTTTCTTTATGTTTAAGTGTAATCCATACAGAAGGCTGTGGTTTTTGATCTTCATCAGAAAGTGCTTCAAGTCCTCTTCACTTTAGGCAAGCAAGGTTGTGACATCTGCTTATTGCAGGTTGTTAATGAGTCTTCCTCTAATCCTGATGCCTCGTTCTTCTTCATATGGCCTAGCTTCTTGAATTATTTTCTCAGCATACAGACTAAATAGGTATGGTGAAAGGCTACAACCCCAGTTCACACCTTTCCTGACTTTAAACGACACAGTATCCCCCTTGTTCTGCTGGAACAAATGCTTCTTGATCTATGTACAGGTTCCTCATGAGCACAATTAAGTGTTCTGGAATTCCCATTCTTTGCAATGTTATCCATAATTTGTTATGAGACACACAGTCGAATGCCTTTGCATACTTAATAAAACACAGGTAAACATTTTTCTGGTATTCTCTGTTTTCAGCCAGGATCTATCTGACATCAGCAATGATATCCCTGGTTCCACGTCCTCTTCTGAATCTGGCGTGAGTTTCTGACAGTTCCCTGTCTATATACTGCTGCAGCTGCTTTTGAATGATCTTCAGCAAAATTTTACTTGTGTGTTATATTAATGATATTGTTTGATAATTTCTGCATTCGGTTAGGTCACATTTCTTGGGAATAGACATAAATAAGGATCTCTTTCAGTCAGTTGGCCAGGTAGCTGTCTTCTAAATTTCTTGGATTAGTGAGTGAGCACTTCCAGTGCTGAATCTGTTTGGTGAAACATCTCATTTGGTATTCTGTTAATACCTGGAGGCTTGTTTTTCACCAATGCCTTCAGTGCAGCTCGGACTTCTTCCTTCAGTACCATCGGTTCCTGATCATATGCTTCCTCTTGAAATGGTTGGACATTGACCAATTCTTTTTGGTATAATGATTGTGTGTATTCCTTCCATCTTCTTTTGATGCTTCCTGCGTCGTTTAATGTTTTCCCCACAGAATCCTTCAGTATTGCAACCCGAGGCTTGAATTTTTCTTCAGTTCTTTCAGCTAGAGAAATGCCAAGCAAGTTCTTCACTTTTGGTTTTCTATCTCCAGCTCTTTGCACATTATAATACTTTACTTTGTCCTCTCAAGCCACCCTTTGAAATCTTCGGTTCAGTTCTTTTACCTCATCATTTCTTCCTTTTGCTTTAGCTACTCTATGTTCAAGAGCAAGTTTCAAAGTCTCTTCTGACATCCATTTTTGTCTTTTCTTTCTTCTCTTTTTAATGACTTCTTGCTTTCTTCATGTATGATGTCCTTGCTCAAATCATCTGGCCTTTAGTCGTTAGTGTTCAACGTGTCAAGTCTATTCCTGAGATGGTCTCTAAATTCAAGTGGGATATACTCAGGGCAGTACTTAGGCTCCGGTGGACTTGTTCTAATTTTCTTCAGTTTGAACTTAAGCAATTGATGGTCTGTTTCACAGTTGGCCTCTGGCCTTGTTCTGATTCATGATATTCAGCTTTCCATCGTCTCTTTCCACAGATATAGTCGATTTGATTCCAGAGTATTCCATCTGACGAGGTCCATGTGTATAGTCGCCGTTAATGTTGGTGAAAAAAGTTATTTGTATGATGAAGTAGACAGAATAATTCCCACTCACAAAAATATTCACATCCTAATTGTAGGAACCTGTGACTATGTTACCTTAGATGATAACAAAAAAAAAAAAAAAAAGGTTGCAGATGTGATTAAGAATCTTAAGAGAGAAGATAATCTTGAATTATTTGAGTAGACTGGGTGGACCCAATGTAATCACAAGTATCCTTTCAACAGGGAAGTAGCAGGGTTAGGTCAAAGAAGAAGATGTGACTATGGAAGCAAAGATTGGTGCTAAGTAATGCAAGCAGCCTCCAGAATCTGGAAAAGGAAAGGAAATGCCACTCTCCAACATTCTCCCACAGAGCCTCCAGAAGGAAACAGCCCAGCAGATACCTTGATTTTAGGACTTCTGACTTGCAGAAAGGTTATGTTAATAAATTTGTGGTTTTTAAGCCATTAAATTATGGTAGTTATTTTTTATAGCAGCAATAGGAAGGAGGTACAAGCGTCTACATTTTTTTTAGTTTTTTTATGTCTACATATATTTGAATAGTCTTGTAAATTTTCAATGGAAGAAAAAAGTTAGAGTGTTGATTAAGACAATATTGCCTATATGAACCAACTGTGAAGAATTAGCATATACTCTATATTGAGTTTTCCAATGGATAAACCTGGTATCACAAACAATTTACTTAATGTCTTTCTAATATATTTGTAGCTTATTACTTTCTTTTTTCTAGGTAACTAGTTCTTTTAATTTTTAATTGTCTGAAAATATCTGTATTCACCTTCATTACTGAAGCATATTTTCTTGTTTTAAATTCCAGTTTGTGTGATTTTTCTTAAGTATTTTGTGATAAAATTTAATTATCTTCTGGCTGTTATTATTTTTGAGAAGTCAACAGTCTAATTTTCTCTTTTGAATATGACTTCTCCTTCCTTTTGTTTTTTCTCAACAATTTCTCTGTCTCTCCTTTTTTTGCTTAGCAGTTTAATTATTATGTATCTATGTGTGGTTTTCTTTGAAATTATTCTGCTTTGGTCTGTATGTCTTCTTAAATTTTTTGCTTGATGTCTTTCTTTAGTTTTGGAAGTTTCTTTCCCTTTACCTCTTCCATTATTTTTACCCCGTTCTTTATTCTTCCTCTTGTAGGACTCCAAACATACATATATTAGATCTTCTTCCACTATCCCCTATGTCTTTTATTATTCTTCTTTAATGTCCATCTTTTTATTTTGAAGCCATTGTTTTATTCTTTTAAACTTATCTATTTTTTTCTAGTTCTTTTGCATAATCCTTTGCCTTCAGTCAATTCCAACTCATGGCGACCCTATGAGACAGAGTAAAACTGCTCCATAGGGTTTCCAAGGAGCGGCTGGTGGATTCGAACTGCGGACATTTTGGTCAGCAGCCAAGCTCTTAACCACTGTGCCACTAGGGCTCTTCTCTTGTACAAGACACCTAAATTAAAATTTAACAAACAGATACATCAAGATTTAAAAGTGTTCTTCAGTCAGGACCAGTCAATATTTTATATTTTGTTAGGGATTATTTGCTACCTTATCCAACATTATTTTCCAGGATTATAAAATAATAGGAAGGTTATGATTGTAAGTCAAATATTAAACAAATGGTTATAAAGAGTAGATATGGAAACATAAAAGTAAGAGTAGCATTTGAAAGTATATAAGAGTAGGAGAAGAACCTGTTGTTACCATATTAATGGATATTTCTTGAGTTAGTATCTTTGACTAACACTGAAGACAACATAGAAATATATTAGCAGTGATCCTGTAAGATATTTTTGGAAACGTATGCAATCAGATAACCTGTTCAGTTTTAGGGTTCACAAGATATACTTTAAAATACAGCTTTGGCAAAAAAGGTCAGCTTACAGTGGGATGAGCAGAAAAGGAAGGTCAGGATTATAAAAAATACACAGATATTTCTGTTGCAAGTATATCAGTTATTATTAAATTTAAATAATTCCCTATAGCAAAAACCAAGTAAACCTTTTAATGAATAAATTATGAAATAACTATAAACAATTTAAAACTAAAATATTTAAATTGTCAACTAGATTTTTAAAATTAAACTGAAGAAATAATTAAGATTTTTTTTTTTTTTATTATACTTCAGGTGAAGGCTTACAGAATAGTTTCTCAAGAAACAGTAGTACACATATTGTTTATAGCATTGCTTAACAACCCTACAACATTTCAACCATCTAACTTCTCAACCTTTTTCTTCTGGTGAAAATACACAGAGCCAAAGATACACCATTTCAAAAATTTCTACATGCACAGTTCAGTGACACTGACTACGCTCTTCCAATTGTGCTGTTATTCTCACTTAAGATGAAGGCTTACAGAACAAAAGAGTTTCTCATTTAACAGTTACTACAAACGTTGCCCTATGACAATGGTTAATAATCTCACAACACATCAACAATATCCTTACTCAAACTTGGGTTCCCTATCGCCGGCTTCCTTGTACCCTTCTGCCTTCTGGCCCTTGTCACTGGACTCCTGTACCTCGTTAGTCTCATTTGGTTTTATGGGGCTTTCCATTCCCGGGCTGAACGGTAAACCTTGGAGATAAATTCACCACTGAGCTAAAAGGGTGTCTGGGGGTCATACTCTCAGGGTTCCTCCAGTCTCCTTTAGGCCAGTAAATCTGGTCTCTTTTTTGTGAGTTAGAATTATGTTCTACATCCTTCTCGAGCTCTGTCCAGAACCCTCTGTTGTAATCCTGGTCAGAGCAGTGAGTGGTGGTAGCCAGGCACCATCTAGCTATATTGGACTCAGTCCGGTGGAGGCCTTGGTAGCTGTGGACAATTAATCCTTCAGACTAATCTTTTCCTTATATCCTGTTCTCTTCATTCTCCCTTGTTCCCAAAGGGATGAGACCAGTGGAGTATCTTAGATGGCTGCTCACAGGCTTTTAAGACCCCAGACACTACTCAACAAGGTAGAATGTAGAGCATTGTCTTTATAAACTGGGTTATGCCAATTGAGCTAGATGTTCCCCGAGACCAAGGTCCCCAAAGCCCTCCGCCCAGCATTTCAGTCTCTCAGGGAGTTTGGATGTGTCTATGGGGCTTCCATGACCTTTCCTTGTACAAGTTGTGCT
>NW_004444105.1:291799-297718 GCF_000243295.1 Trichechus manatus latirostris
AAGCAGTTGGATGGAGTGTTCTATATATGTCTATGAGGTCAAGTTGGCTGATTGTGCCCTTTAGTTCTTCTGTGTCTTTGCTGAGTTTCTTCTTAGTTGTTCTGTCTTTTACTGAGAGTGGTGTGTTGAAGTCTCCTACTATTATTGTGGAACTGTCACTTTCTCTTTTCAGTGTTGTTAGAGTTTGTTTTATGTATTTTGGAGCCTTGTCATTTGGTGTGTAGATGTTTATTATGGTTATGTCTTCATGATGGATCATCCCCTTAATCATTATATAGTGTCCTTCTTTGTGTTTTACGGTAGATTTTGTTTTAAAGTCTATTTTATCTGAGATCAGAATTGCCACTCCTACTCTTTTTTTGTAGTTGTTAGCTTGATATATTTTTTTCCCATCTTTGACTTTTAATAAATTCAAATCTTTGTTCTAATGTGTGTCTCTTGTAGACAGCATATTCATGGATCTTATTTTCTTATCCAATCTATCACTCTCCATCTCTTTATGGGTGCACTGAGTCCATTTACATTCAGTGTAATTATCGATAGACGTGAGTTTGTTGCTGTCATTTTGTAGTGCTTTTTTTTCTGGTGCTGAAGTTTTCTTTGTTCTTCTTACTCTCTTGTGCTGAGATACTTTTGTTTGTGGATATTTTTTCATTTCTTTTTTTTTTTGCTAAGACTTTGTGTTTTTCCTTTTTTTTTATGTTTGTTAACTTTCTTTGTGGTTACCGTGAATTTTACCCTTATCTTTATAAGTTTGGAGCAGTTTAAAGTTACTTGGTATTGTCTTGCCTTCCTCTCTATTAGAAGGTTTTATACCTATGCCGTTTATTCCCTCTTTTATTGTTTTGATGTTGGTGTCATTTACTGATTAATTGCTCTGATTCCCTGTTGTATGTCTTTTGGTTTCAGATAGTCCTTGAGAGTTCATTTCCTAGATTGGTATCTGGCTGGTACGATTCTGCATCCTAGATTCTGCCTGTGAGCTGAAGCCATTTGTCCTCAGATCAAAGAACTCCCTTTAATAATTATTGTAAGTTTCGTTTGACTTTTATATATTCCCTTAATTTCTGTTTATCTGGAAATGACCTAATTTCACCATCAAATTTGTATGATAGGATATATTATTCTTGGCTGGCAATCTTCTTCTTTCAAGAATTTATATATGTCATCCCTCTGCCTTCTTGCCTGCATGGTTTCTGCTGAATAATCTGATCTTAGTCTTACTGTTTCTCCTCTGTATGAGACTTCTTGTTTTTCATGAGCTGCTCTCAGGATTCTTTGTTTGTCTTTGGTTTTGGCGAGTGTGAATATGATATGCCTTAGTGATTTTCTTTTGGGGTCTCTCCTATATGGGGTTCATTGAGCTTCTTGGATGGCCAGCTTTTCATCTTTCATGATATTGGGGAAGTTTTCTGTCAGCAGTTCTTCAATGATCCTCTCTGTGTTTTCTGTTTTATCCCTGTTCTGGAATTCCAATTACTCGTAAATTTTTGCTTTTGATTGTATCCCACATAACTCTCAGGGTCTCTTCAGTATTCTTTGTTCTTTTTTCTGAGTTTTCCTGACACAGAGTTGTATCCAAGTGTTTGTCTTCAGTTCTACTGATCCTGTCTTCCACCGTCAGCCATTCTATGACACCATCCATTTCTGAAATCTTCTTGTTTGTCTTTTTGATTTCTGATTGTTGTCTTTGTATAATTTCTAGCTGTGAATTGATTTTGGCATTGTTTTCCTGTATTATTTTCCTGAATTATTCCAATTTATGTTTATAATTTTCATGAATTTGTCTATTTTTTCCTCATGTTTGTCAGCATTTTGCCTCAGCTCTTGGACAATTCTGAGTATTAGATATTTGAATTGCCTATCAGGTAGTTCTAGTGCATTTTCTTCCACAGGAGAGTCATCTGGTGTTTTATTTTGCACGCCTACTGGAACATCCTGTCCTGTTTTTGTAAATGTTTTGATATTGTCTGCTGTCTTCAGGGCATTCAGTAGTTATTTTTGTCATTTATTGATTGTAGATTTTTTTTGTCCCCCCCTTTTTTTTTTAATTTGACTATGTCTGAGCAGGTGGACTGTGTGTTCTTTGTTGTTTGTTCAACTGTGGGCACAATATTTTTCACCTCCTTATCCAACTGGCAGGGTCAGTCACTCAGCTATGGGCAGGTCTACCTGAAGAGGAGTTACTGGGACAGGTTGTTTGTGGCACTTACTACAGCCACCAGAGCAGGTCAGTAATCAGTGCAGGGCAGGTTCCAGTTGGCTGTGCCTGTGGTGCTTGGTGGTGTGATGTCAAGCACATGGTGCAGGTAGGCAGGATGCAGTGGGGAGATTGTTATGTGTGGAGCTAAGATGGATATTGGAGAGAAGAGAGAGGAACAGACATGAAAAACATACACACAGACAAAAAAGAATGCTAGGGGAGCCTGCCATTGAAGTGGAGAGATGAGAGACCTTGAAATGGAGAAAAACAGAAAGGGGAAGAGGAAGAAAAGAAAAGAATGAATAAATAAAAATCAGAAAGGTTAAAGAACCAATAAGTTCCCAAGGATCCCACCGGTGCAGCTATGAGGTCTGGGAAAGTCACTCTCAGTTGTAGTACAGCCTGGCTAGAAAGAGCAGAGGTATAGAACACCAGGTATTCAGGGAACAGAAAGAGAAGGAAGATATAGAGAGACAAGAAACTGAGCAATTAAGTAAGACAAAAAGGGGAAAAGAGGGAAAAGAAAACAAAACAATTTAAAAAAAAAAACAAGAAAGGCCCCTCAAAAAACAGAAAAAAAAATAAATGAATGAAAAAAGAAATGCCCTCAGGGATCCCGCTACACGTCTGTGTAAGCCGAGGGAGAAGTCTCTTTGCCAAGCAGCACCGCCTGGCCAGCAAGGGCCCCCAACTCAAGAAAAGGAAAAGAAAACAAACAAACAATTCAAAACAAACAAACGAACAAAAGCCCCGGGATCCAACCAGCATGGCAGCGCAGACCGGGCAGCAGCTCCACACTCGAACGGAGCTCCACAGCCCCTCAGGAAGAAGCAAAGATGGCGCACGTAGCCAGGTATTCGAGCGAAAGGAGGGGGAGGTGGTGAGAGGTAAGGAAGAAATCAAAAGAAGTGGAAAAAGCAACACAAGCAGCCAACAAATGGCTCTCAAAGAGCCGGCCTTTTCGTGTGTGTGGAATCCAAGCAGCCAGTGTTTCCTGGTCAAGAGATTGTGGCCGCGGGAAGCAGAGGAGGCCGAGTCAGGGTGAAGAAAGGTGGGGGGTTGGAAAGCGTATATTGCAAATTACCGGTTGTTTTTTCTCCCGCTGGACGCTCCATGAGGCTGCTTTCTTGTACCCCTTTTGCTGGTCTCCAATAGGAGTCCAAGATGTCGGATCCGTGCTGCATTAGTTGGTAGGGGAACTCTGCATGAATCGCTCCTCACTCTCCGTTCTCTGTCAGTTTTCTCACTCCATTTGGTGCTTGGCTGAGTTCTTTATCTCTTCATTTGATGTTTTAGAGTTTCAGGATTGTTGTATTCTCTGTTCGGCTTAGTTTTTCAGATATTTGCTGTGGAGAGACGGCATGGTGCTTCTGTCTAGAGCGCCGTTTTGCCAGAACCTCTAATGAAGATGATTTTTAAAAGGTTTTTTAGGAAAGAAAAGTGAAAGCTTTTTCTTTTTAACGTGGAAAATGTTTTATTATAACTTATACAAAAGTATCTGACTTTATTCCATAACACAAAATGTGCCCTTTTGTCACTATAGAATGGTGTTCTCTGAGGAGCATTTCAACTGTGGTATATTATCTACAAAAAACAAACAAACTCATTGCCATTGAGTTGATTTCAACTTGTAGCAACTCTATAGGACAGACTAGAACTGCCCCATAAGATTTCCAAGGCTCTTCTGGTGAATTCAAACTTCCAACCTTTTGATTAGCAGCCGTAACTCCACCACTGTGCCACTACGGCACCATATTACCCTCAAATAGTTTTATAAGAAATGATTTTGGAACTTCCAAATGTAATTAAATATGACTAGTAAAGCATTGCCACCACTTGTCTGTCAGATTGTCATACTGTGATGGCTTGTGTGTTGCTTTGATGCTGGAAGCTATGCCAGTGGTATTTCAAATACCAGAAGAATCACTCATGGTGGACATGTTTCAGCCTTGAGACCAAGACAGACTACGAAGAAGGACATGGTAGTCTACTTCTGAAAAAAATTAGCCGATGAAAACCTTATGAATAGTAGTAGAACATTTATAGAATGCCAGAAGATGATACCCTCAAGTCTGAAGGCACTCAAAATACAACTGAAGTAAAGATGCCTCCTCAAAGTAGAGTCGAACTTAATGACTTGGATGAAGTAAAGTTTTTGGGACCTTCATTTGCTGATGTGACATGACTCAAAACGAGAAAAAACAACTGCAAACATCCATTACTAATAATAAGATAATATAATATATAAATCTAGGAAAATGAAATGGAATGCATAATGATCGATATCCTAGGCATTAGTGAACTGAAATGGACACGTATTGGCCATTTTGAATTGGACAATAACCTGGTCCACTATGCTGAAAATGACAAATTGAAGAGGAATTGCATGGCCTTCATATTCAAAAAGAACATTTCAAGATCTACCTGAAGTAAAACACAGTCAGAGATAGAATAATATATATATGCCTACAAGGAAGACCAGTTAATAGGAGCATTATTCAAATTTATTCACAAACAACTATGGCAAAAGATGAAGAAATTGAAGAATTTACCAAGTTCAGTAGTATGAAATAATAAAAAATGCAATCAAGATGCACTGAGAGAGTTCCGGCAAAATGGCGCTCTAGGCAGAAGCACCATGCCGTCCCTCCACTGCAAAGATCCGAAAAACTAAGCCGAACAGAAAATACAACAAGCCTGAAACCCTAAAAAATCAAATGAAGAGATAAAGAACTCAGCCAAGCACCAAATGGAGTGAGAAAACTAACAGAGAACGGAGAGTGAGGAGAGATTCATGCAGAGGTCTCCTACCAGCTAATGCAGCACGGATCCGACATCTTGGACTCCTATTGGAGACCAGCAAACGGGAGTATGAGAAAGCAGCCTCATGGAGCATCCAGCCGGAGATAAAACAACCGGAAATTTGCGGTGTGTGCTTTCCCACCCCCCACTCCTCTTCGCCCTGGCTCAGCCTCCTCTGCTTCCCCTGGTCAAGGTCTCTTGACCTGGAAGTGCCGGCTGCTTGGATTCCACACAGCCAAGCGGGCGGCTCTCTGGGCGCCATTTCTTGGCTGCTAGTGTTGCTTTTTTTTTTCTGCTTCTTTTGATTTCTCACTTGCCTCTCGCCACCTCCGTCTCCTTTCGCTCGAGTGCCTGGCTCCGTGCGCCATCTTTGCTTCTTCCTGAGGGGCTGTGGAGCTCCACTCAAGTGTGGAGTTGCTTACCGGTCTAGGCAACCGCGCTGGTGGGATCCCGGGGCTTTTATTCATTTGTTTGTTTTGAGTTGTTTGTTTGTTTGTTTTCTTTTCCTTTTCTTGAATTGGGAGCCCTTTCTGGACAGGCGGAGCTGCGTGGCAAGGAAATCCCCTTCAGCTTCCACAGACGTGCAGAGGGATCCCTGAGGACATTTCTTTTTGGTTGTTTTTTTTTTCTTTCTGTTTTTTGGTGGGGCCTTTCTTGTTTTTTGTTTTTTTTTAACTTGTTTTGTTTTCTTTTCCCTCTTTTTCCCTTTTTGTCTTTCTTCATTGATCAGTTTCTCGTCTCTCTATATCTTCCTTCTCTTTCTGATCCCTGAATACCAGGCTTTGTATACCTCTACGCCTTCTAGCCAAGCTTTACTGCAACACCTGAGAGCGACTTCCCCAGACCTCATAGCTGCATCGGTGGGAACCCTGGGAACTTTTTGGTTCTTTAACCTTTCTGATTTTTATTTATTC
>NW_004444105.1:297818-341128 GCF_000243295.1 Trichechus manatus latirostris
ATGTGTACTACTGTTTCATGAGCAAGTATTTGTTCTGTAAGCCTTCACCTGAAGTACAATAAAATTAAAAAAAAAAGAATTACACTGATACTTTATTGAAATGTTATTCTTTGTTGAAAAAAAAAGATGCATTGATAATTAGTGGTGATGGGAATGCAAAAGTTGGAAACAAAGAATCAGTAGTTGGAAAATATAGCCTTGATAAGAGAAATGACACCAGAGTGTGCTTGACAGGATTTTGCAAGATAAATGTATTATTCATTGCAAATACATTTTTTTCAGAAACATAAAGGGCAAGTATACATGTGGACCCTGCGAATTGGAATACACAGAAATAAAATCAACTACATCCGTGGAAAGAGTCAATGGAGAAGCTCAATATCGTCAATCGGAACAAGGTCAGGAGTCTATTGCAGGACAGACCATCTATTGCTCATATGCAAGTTCAAGTTGAAGTTGAAGAAAAGTAAAACAAGTCCACAAGAGCCAAAGTAGGACCTTGAGTGTGTCCCACCTGTATTTAGAGACCATCTCAAGAATGGATTTGACACATTGAACACTAATGACCGAAGACCAGACAAGTTGTGGAATGACATCAAGGCGTCACCTGTGAAGAAAGCAAAAGGTCATTAAAAAGACAGGAACAAAGAAAAGACCAAAATGGATGTCAGAAGAAACTCTGAAATTTGCTCTTGAACATAAAGTAGCTAAAGCAAAGGAAGAAATGATAAAGTAAAAGAACTGAACAGCTTTCAAAGGGTGGTTCGAGTAGACAAAATAAGGTGTTATAATAAAATGTGCAAAGACCTGGAATTAGAAAACCTAAAGAGAAAAACACATTTGGCATTTCTCAAGCTGAAAGAACTGAAGGAAAGACTCAAGCCTTGATTTGCAATACTGAAGGATTCTATAGGGAAAGTATTAAAGGAGGCAGGAAGCGTCAAACGAAGATGGAAGGAATACACAGAGTCACCGTACCAAAAAGAATTGGTTGACATTCAGCCATTTCAGGATGTAGCATATGATCAAGAATCGATGGTAGTGAAGAAAGAAACCCAAGCTGCACTGAAGGCATTGGTGAAAAACAAGCCTCCAGGAACTGACAGAATATTAATTGAGATGTTTCAACAAATGTATGCAGCTCTGGAGGCGCTCATTCACCTGTGCCAAGAAATTTGGAAGACGGCTACTTTGCCAACTGACTGGAAGAGATTCATATTTGTTCCCATTCCAAAGAAAAGTGATCAAAGAGAATGTGGAAATTATTGAACAATATCATACATAAGTAAAAACTTTCTGAAGGTCATTCAAACACCACTGAAGAGAGCATCGACAGGGAACTGCCAGAAATTCAAGCCGGATTCAAAAGAGGACGTGCAATGAGGGATATCGTTGCTGATGTCTGATGGATCTTGACTGAAAGCAGAGAATACCAGACAGGTGCCTATGCAAGGCATTTGGGTGGATCATAACAAATTATGGGTAACACTGAGAAGAATGGAAATTCCAGAACACTTAATTGTGCCCATGAGGAATGCGTACATAGAAAAAGAGAGTACTTGGAACAGAACAAGGGGATACTGGGTAGTTTAAAGTCAGGAAAGGTGTGTACCAGGGGTGTATCCTTTCACCATGCTTATTCAGTCTGTATGCTGAGCAAATATAATCAGAGAAGTTGGACTATATGAAGAAAGCAGCATCAAGAATGGAGGAAGACTCATTAACAACCTGTGATATGCAGATGACACAACCTTGATTGCTCAAATTGCAGAGGACTTGAAGCATTTACTGATGAAGATCAAAGATTACAGCTTTCGGTATGGATTACACCTTAACACAAAGAAAACTACAATCACAACTGGACCAATAAGCAACATCGTGATAAACAGAAAATATTGAAGTTGTCAAGGATTCATTGTACTTGGTCCACAATGAACACCCATGGAAGTAGTATTCAAGGAATCAGATGATGTAGTGCACTGGGCAAAACTGCTGTAAAAGACCTCTTTAAAGTGTTAAAAATGAAAGAGGTCACTTTGAGGACTCAGATGCGCCTGACCCAAGCCATGGTATTTTCAATTGCCTCATGTGCATGCAAAAGCTGGACAATAAACAAGGAAGACCAAAGAAGAATTGATGCCTTTGAATGATGGTGTTGGAGAAGAATATTGAATATACCATGGACTGCCAGAAGAATGAACAAATCTATCTAGAGGGAAGTATAGCCAGAATGTTCCTTGGAAGCGAGGATGGTGAGACTTTATCTCACGTACTTTGGACATGTTATTAGAAGGGACCAGTCCCTGGAGAAGGACATCATGCTTGGTAAGGTAGAAGGCCAGAGAAAAAGAGCAAGACCCTCAAAGAGACTGATTGACACAAAGGCTGCAGCAATTGCCTCAAACCTAGAAATGATTATGAGGATGATGCAGTACCAGGCAGTGTTTCTGATGATGTCTCCAAAGTAAGAAAGATTAAGTCTAGCCATCCTCGAATCAAAGGAGCATTCTGGCTCTACTTCCTCCAAGACAGATTGGTTTGTTTTTCCTGCAATCTGTGACATAGCCAATACTCTTTGCCAACACCACAATTCAAATGTGTCCATTCCTTTTCAGTGTTCATTTTTCGTTACCTAGCTTTCTACATGGCTATTGTTGTTGTAGTTGGGTGTCGCTGAGTCAGTTCAGACACATAGCGACCCTATAGAACCAAGTAGAACTGCCCCATAGGGTTTCCAAGGAGCAGCTGGTGGATTTGAACTGTTGACCCTTTGGTTAGCCGCTGAGATCTTAACCACTACACCACCAGGGCTCCTTAAGCTGTTGAAAAAAAGCATCACTTGGGTCAGGTGCACCTTAGTCATCAAAGTCACATCTTTACATTTTAACACTTTAAAATACTGTTTTGCAGCACATTTTCCCAATGCAACACATCATTTGAATTTTTGACTGCTGTTTCCATGGACATTTATTGTTAATCCAAGTAGAATGAAATCCTTGACAATTTCAATTTCTTTGCCATTTATCATGATGTTTATTGTTCCAGTTGTGAAGATTTTTATTTTCTTTGTGTTCAGATATAATCCATTCTGAAGGATACAGTCTTTGACCTTCATCAGTAAGTGCTTCAAGTTGTCTTCATCTTTGGCAAGAAAGTTTGTGTCATCTGCATACTGCATGTTGTTAATGAGTCCTCCAATCATGATGCTGCGTTTACTTCATATAGTACAGTTTCTTAGATTATTTGTTCAGCTTTCAGTCTCAATAAGTAAGGTGAAAGGATATAGACTTGCCACACACATTTTCTGATTTTAATCCATGTAATCTATACTCTCTTGTTCTGTTTGAAAGACTGCCTATTGATCCATATACAGGTTCAGCACAAACACAATTAAGTGTTCTGAAATTCCCATTCTTCATAATGCTATCTATAATTTGTTATGATCCACTCTGTTGAAAGCCTTTGTGTAGTCAATGGAACACAAGTAAACATTTCTGATATTCTCTCAATTCAGCCAAGATTCACCTGACATCAGTAATGATATCACTGATTCCATGTTCTCTTCTGAATCCTGTTTGAACATACCACAGTACTTGGCCATAATTACCATGCTACTATAATATGCATGTTTTTTGTGGCAGTGGAATGAAACGTACAAGAGCTAATAAATCACCTTTGAAAGTCTGAAGTCAGATTTTAAAAATTAGAAAAAGTCTTGTTTTATTTTTATTTTTACTACTCAACTCACCACTGCCATGGAATCAATGCCAGCTCATGGGGACTCCACATGTGTCAGAGTAGAACTGTTTCATAGGGTTTTCAATGACTGTGATCTTTCAGAACTAGATCACCTGCCCTTCCTTCCACAGTAACGCTAGGTTGCCTTGAACCACAAACCTTTCAGTTGTTTAAACTGTGGATGTCACATATGCATCTTCAATAATTTGCAAGGTACTAGCATGGAGCTAGAACCCAACAAATATTGTTAAATGGATAGTTAGTGGTATCATTCTCAGCCCTTTTTCAGTTAGATTTCTGAAGAAAAATGTGCAGGGATAACATATTATGAAGATTTACCCAATTGGAATAATAGCTCTAACCCCAAATTTGATATGCCTAAAATTATGGGACCCTTTCTATGCCAAAATACAAAATTTGTAGTATAATGTACTCATTTAGAAATATATAACATAGATCAGAGCCAGAATCAAAGCGTATATACAGTATGACTGGAAATTTAGTTAATCGTTAACGAGTGCCTCTAATATGTTAGCTGTATCATCACCATCTTATAGATATAGCCCTGGTAGCACAATAGTTAAGGGCTTGGCTGCTAACTGAAAGGTTGGTGGTTCAAACCCACCAAAGTCTCCACGGGAAGAAAGAGCTTGTGATCTGGTCTCATAAAGATTACAGCCTAGGAAACCCTACTGGGGTACTTCTACTCTGTCTTATAGGCTCACTATGAATCAGACGACTCAACAGCACAAAACGACATACATATATGTATGCATGTATGCATACGTGTATATGTATGTATATGTATATTATATATGTATACATATATACGTGCGTGTGTATATTTGATCTATATGAAATCTTTGTATAATGCATTAAGAATTAGCTCTAGGCTGAATTTAGAATTTTTACAAATGTGATTGTGATACGATTGAGAAAGGCAAAAGGTAATAGTTTCTTTAATGCAGCAAAGGGTAAATCACTGCATGTGACTGCTCAGAGTGGGTGCATAAGAGGCTTGCAGCTAGATGGGCAAGTTTTAAGGCCCTCAAGGCTTAACTAAAACATCAACAGGCTGTTGTTATCTGCTCTCATAAGGATGCTGTAGGGTCTTTTCCAATTCAATCTCTTGTTCTTTGTGTAGACATTTTTTATGCTCCTGGCCCTTATGCTTGTTCTGGAGATACTGACAATGCCCCATTCTACTGCCAGGGGGACTCCAGCATGTTGTAAATATGCAGAGCCATTGAAGACAAGCAAATCAATCATATTACCTATTGACCAGGGTCAGGCCCCATGCCTGGCCAAGTCTAGTCTGGGTTAAACAATAATCGTAATATTGCTCGTAACCATGGCATCAAGGATGCATAAGCAAAGGCAGAGGGAGGAAAAGGAAGTTGCCACAGATTGGCCTCAGCACTAAGTCCCTGTAGCTGCTGCAATTCAGTGAGAGGGAAAGCCACCATCTTCCCTTTGGCCATTCAATTAATACTGGGACTGGTCAATGGGTGAAAATACATAACGCCTCTCTCTAATTTCTTTTCCATATGCTCCTTTGTGGAAAATATTTTTAAATGAAATAGAATTCGATTAGGAAAAAAAAAGCAGATCACCTGTAAAATCCTGAAGTATTGTCTTATTTTTCAGTTGCTATAAAACTGTTCTCCATTTGGTTTCTCTTAAACAACCACCTTTTATAAAGCACTCCAGATTTGAATGTTCTTATAAAAAGAAAAGGGGCCATCAGATGTAGAGAAATAAATTAAGCAAAGTTTATTGAGGAAGGAAGTGAAGGCCTTGCTACCTTTAAATATTTCATATCCCTATCTACTGTATGCAAAAAGTACACTATCTGCCTTCTAAAAGTTTACATATCACTTCAGGAGATTTTCTCCTCAACGCCTAATGAGTTAAAGTCTTGAAAATGTATTAAGCATTCCTGCTCTGCCCATGCTTTTAACGCACTGAGAAATAAGCTGGTGGACGTGCACCAACGGTCCTGGCTGAGTACCAGTGAGCATACAGAGCTAACTTTAAATGCCCTGTTGACAGTTTCTTGCTGCTTATTGAAGCCAAATATTTTACTAAGGAGTAGTATTTAGGCAGAGAAGTCAATGAAGTCTCCTCAAATTGGACCACGGTCCCTCATGAGTTTACAGAACACTTAGACATGAGCCACATTTCAGGGAAAGACAGTATCTCCTGTAACGTATGGCAAGTCAGGAAAATAATGTCACAGCATAACATTATGATAAGATATTGGGGTGGGTAACTGAAGGAAGCATCATTACTTATATCTGAATAATTGTTTTTTCTTCTTTGATGTACAGAAATTTCTAGCGCATTACTCCAATTACAGTTGTGTATACTATTATATGCTTTAGTCTGAGATATGTTCTTAATCCCTTAAAAATGAGATTAGTTAGGAAAGAGATAATTATTATTGCACACATTTCATATAGGAATACTTAAATGCATGGAAATTAAGATTCAAGAAAATCAGTTATGCTACAAAAATATATTTCTTTGTTATATTAAATATTTTAATTGAACACAGCCCAGAAAAGTGAACAAAACATAAAAGTCAAACTGAATTATCACAAAATGAATACATCTGTGAAACCAGTTCAAGGAGAAAAACCAGAATCCAACTCATGCTCCCTCCCAATCATTACCCTTGCTCTTCACAGAGATAAAAGCTATCCTTACTTCTAGCACCACAGATAAATTTTGCTTATTTTGAAAATTATATAAATGAAATTATAAAATATGCACTCTTTAGTGTTTGTCTTGTTTCACTTTATATTATGTTTGTGAGTGCCTATCCACCAAATGTGGAAATTATCAAACAATATCATTAATATCACACGTAAGAAAAATTTTGCTCAAGATCTTTCAAAATCGGCTGCAGAAGTACTTCGATAGGGAACTGTCAGAAATTCAAGCTGGATCCAGAAGAGAATGTGGAACAAGGGATATCATTACTGGTGTCAGATGGATCCTGGCTAAAAGCAGAGAATACCAGAAAGATGTTTACTTGTGTTTTATTAACTATGCACAGGCATTTGACTGTGTGGATCATAATAAATTATGGATAACATTGCGAAGAATGGGAATTCCAGAACACTTAATTGTGCTCATGAAGAACCTGTACATAGATCAAGAGGCAGTAGTTCAAACAGAACAAGGGGATAATGTGTGGTTTAAAGTCAGGAAAGGTGTGTATCAAGGTTGTAATCTTTCACCATACCTATTCAATCTGTATGCTGAGCAAATAATCCAAGAAGCTGGACTATATGAGGAAGAAAGCAGCATCAGGATTGGAGGAAGACTCATTAACAACCGCGATATGCAGGTGACACAACCTTGCTTGCTGAAAGTGAAGAGGAATTGAAGAACTTACTGATGAAGATCAAACACTACAGCCTTCGGTATGGACTACACCTCAACATAAAACAAAAATCCTCGTAGCTGGACCAATAAACAACATCATGATAAACGGAGAAAAGGTTGAAGTTGTCAAGGATTTCATTTTACTTGGATCCACAATCAATACCCATGGAAGAAACAGTCAAGAAATCAAATGGCCCATTGCATTGGGCAAATCTGCTGCAAAAGACCTATTTAAAATGTTGAAAAGCAAAGATGTCACCTTGAGGACTGAAGTGCGTCTGACCCAAGACATAGTACTTTCAATCAATTCATATGCATGGGAAAGCTGGACAATGAATAAGGAAACTGAAGAAGAATTGATGCCTTTGAATTATGGTATTGGCGAAGAACACTAAATATACAGTTGACTGCCAAAAGAAAGAACTAATCTGTCTTGGAAGAAGTACAACCAGAATGTTTCTTAGAAGCAAGGATGGCGAGACTTCATCTCACATACTTGGACATGTTATCAGGGAGGATCAGTCCCTGGAGAAGGAAAACATGCTTGATAAAGTAGAGGGTCAGCGAAAAAGAGGAAACCCTTAACAAGATGGATTGACACAGTGGCTGCAACAATGGGTTCAAGCATGACAACGATTGTGAGAATGGGGCAGAACTGGGCAGTGTTTTGTTCTGTTGTACATAGGGTTGCTATGAGTCGAAACTGACTCAATGGCACCTGACAACAACAACCATACAGGTGCATAAAGGGGTAGTTTTTTTTTCCTTTCATTTTAATAACAGTATATGAAACTAACTCTACGTGAGTACCACAACGTATGTATCAGTTATACTTGTAGCATTTTGGTTGTTTACGATTTTGGACTCAAGAAGATGGTCTGACACAGTGGCTGCAACAATGGGCTCAAACATAGCAGTGATTGTGAGGGTGGCTAAGGACTGGGCAATGTTTTGTTCTGTTATACATAAGGTCAGTATGAGTCGGAACTGACACAATGGCACCTAACAATAACAGTCACAAAACAGTCCAGCAATACTAATTCTTGTAGATATTTTTGGTGTACATACTTATGCATTTTTATTGAATGATAACTATCTGTTTTTTATCCATATTATTTTCCAACCAGTAGTGTTTTTACCGTTTATACTTTTCGTTATTCTTGTGGTTAACAGTGGTATATAATTATGGGTTTAATTTGCATTTCTCCAGTGAGTAATAATATTGAGTGCCTTTATGTATGTATGTATGTAAAAGGACCATTCTGATACACTATTTTTTTAAGTGCCTATGTAAGCCCTTTGGTCATTCTTAATTGAATTTTTTGTTTTTCCTGTTAATTTGTAGTTCTTTATATATTGTGGATATGAGTCCTTTGTTGACTATATATATTATAAATATCTTCTTCTAGTCCAGGTGAACTACAGATAATTTGAATCTCCAACAATGGAAGGAATTCATTTGCATATTGTCATGGGTTGAATTATGTTCCCCAAAAAATATGTGTATCAATTTGGCTGGGCCATGATTCCCAGTATTGTGTGGTTGTCCTCCATTTTGTGATTGTAATTTAATGTTAAAGAAGATTAGAGTGGGATAGTAACACCCTTACCCAGGTCACATCCCTGATCCAATGTAAAGGCAGTTTCCCTGGGGTGTAGCCTGCACCATCCTTTATCTCTCAAAAGATAAAAAGGAAAGGGAAGCGAACAGAGAGGGCGGCACCTCATACCACCAAGAAAGCAGTGCCAGGAGCAGAACACGTCCTTTGGACTGGAGGTTCCTGCGCAGAGAAGCTCCTAGTCTGGGGGAAGATTGATGACAAGGACCTTCCTCCAGAGCTGACAGAGAGAGAAAGCCTTCTCCTGTAGCTGATGCCCTAAATTTGGACTTGTAGCCTACTAGACTGTGAGAAAATAAATTTCTCTTTGTTAAAGCCATCCACTTGTGGTAATTCTGTTAGAGCAGTACTAGATGAATAAGACAAATATAATTACGGGTGGAATTAAAAGTGACTAAACATTCCCATATTTCAAGATCTATACTGAAATACAATGTTGTCAGTGATAGGTTAATATTCATATGTATACAAGGAAGACCAGTTAATGTGACTATTATTTAAATTTATCCACTACCCACAAATACCAACGATGAAGAAATTCAAGAGTTTCGTGAACAGCTGTAGTCTGAAATTAATCAAACATGTGATCAAGATGAATTGATAATTACTGCTGATTGGAATGTGAAGTTTGGAAACAAAGAAGCATGATCAGAAGTTGGAACATACTGCCTTGGCGATAGAAATGATGCCAAAGGTTGCAATGGAATTCTGCAAGACTAACGACTTATTCATTGGAAATACTTTTTTTCAACAACATAATCAACAACTATACATACACAAATTGACTACAAAATCAAATTGACTACATTTGTGGAAAGAGATAATAGAGGAGATCAGTATCATCACTGAAAACAAAGCCAAGTGCCAACTTTGGAACAGACTATCAATTGCTGACGTGCAAGTTCATGTTGAAGCTGAAGAAAACCAATGCAAGCCGATGAAGGCCAAAGCACAATCATAAATAAATCTTGCCTGAATGTAAAGACTATCTCAAGACTAGAACTACTGACAAAAAAAAACAAAACAATTGTGGAAAGACATCAAGGATGTCATAATGAAGAAAGTGAAACATGATTAAAAACACAGGAAAGAAGGAAAAGACCAAAATGGTTGTCAGAAGGGACCCCGAAACTTGCTCTTAAGTGTGGAGTGGCTAAAGTGAATGGAATAAATGATGAAATAAAAGGGCTGAATGAAGATGTCAAAGGACAGTTTGAGAGGATAGTGTAAAGTATCATGAAGAAATGTACAAAGACCTGGAGTTAGAAAACCAAAAGGGAAGAACATGATCAGCATTTCTCAAGCATAACAGAAGAGAAAATTCAAGCCTTGAACTACAATATTGAAGTCGTCTATAGGCAAAAAATTGAATGATACCGAAGGCATCAAAAAAAGATAATAGGAATACACACGGTCACTGTACCAAAAAGAATTGGTTGACATTCTATCATTTCAGGAGGTAGAATATGATCAAGAACCACTAGTACTGAAGAAAGAAGTTCAAGCTGAACTGAAAGTATTGTTGAAAAAGAAGGTACCAGAAATTGATGTAATACCAATTGAGATATTTCAAAAAATGGATCCAACACTAGAAGTGCCTACTCATCTATTTCAAAAAATTTGGAAGACTGGAAGAGATCCATATTCAGGCCCATTCCAAAGAGAAGAAATTAAATTGAATGCAGACATTTTTTAACAAGATCAATAATGTCACATGTTAGCAAAATTCTGCTGGGGATAATTCAAAAACGACTGTCAGAAGTTCATGCCAGATTCAGAACAGGACTTAGAATGAGGGCTATCTTTGCTCAGATGGATCTTGGCTGAAAGCAGAGGATACAAAAAATGTGAGTAACCGTGTTTTATTGATTAAGCAAAAGCATTTGACTGTGTGGATTATAATACATTATGGGTAACATCATAAACAATGGGAATTCTACAGCACTTAATTATGCTCATGTGGAATCTGTACATGGATCAAGAGATTATTATCCAAATAGAACAAGGTGATACTGTGTGGTTCAAAATAGAAAACAGTGTGCTGTAGGGTTGTATCTTTTCCCCTTACTTATTTAACCTGTATGCTGAACAGATAATTCAAGAGGCCAGTGTATATGAAAAGATGTGGCAGCAAGATTGAAGAAAGGCTTATTAACAATCTGTGGTATGCATATAACACAACCTTGCTTGCTGAAGATGAAAAGAACTTGAAGCACTTACTGAAGAAGGTCAAAGACTACAGGATTCAGTACGGATTATGAACATAATGTGAACATAAATAAAATGAAAAGTCTCATATCTGGACCAATAAACAACATCATGATATATGGAGAAAGAAATTGAAGTTGTTGATGATTTCACTGTATTTTGATTAACAATCAGTGTGCATGGAAGCAGTAGTCAAGAAATCAAACAAAACATTACATTGGGAAAACTTATGGCAAAAGATCACTTTGATGTTATACAAAGCAAAGACGTGGAGGTTTAGAATCATGGTTTTATGGGATATCCCAGTTAATTGTCCTGATAATGTGTTTAGTGCTTCTTTTTTACCTCCCAGTTCATTGTAAAGTGCCTGGGATCTTAAAAGCTTGCAAGCATTCATCCAAGGTACAACAATTGATCTCTGCTCCTCTGGAACAAATAGGAAGAAGGAGAGTCAGGAATAGAAGGAGGATATGGAATACATGGTAATTCCCCCCATGAATAACTGCCATCTTTGCCATGAGACCAGAAGAACAGGATGGTGTCTAGATACCATTACTGAACATTTTGATCAAAGATTCTATAAATTTCTCATCAAAAAGGGGAAAATGCAAAAAAGAATTTAAAATTCTCATGGACTTCAGACTTTCTAGATCCATGAATGTTGGATGAACCTCTGTAACTATTGCCCTGAAAGAATTTTTAAATCTTAAACTAAAAATATTCCCTGAAGTCTTCTTAAAACCAAACAGTAATTTAGCTTAACTAGTAAAAAATATCTGCTTTGAGCATTATGCTCTTTTAAGAACTGTCTATATGGGATAAAACTGACAACAGCAACTCAAAAGATTAGATAAGAAACTTAGGGGAAAGTGAGTTTATGTTAATGAGGAGGAACAACTCAGAAAAAGAAGTGAGAATGGTTGCACAACTGGAAGAATATAATCAATATCACTGAATTGTATATGTAGAAACTGTTTAATTGGTGTGTTTTGCTATGTATATTCTCATCCATAGCAACAAAACAAAATAAAAAAATGAAGCAAAGATGTCTCTTTGATGACTAAGGTGCCCTTGAGCCAAACCAGGGTCTTTTCAATTGTGTAGTATACATGTGAAAGTTGAATACTAAAAAAGGAAGATAAGAAGAAATATTATGCATTCTTACTGTGGTGTTGACAAAGAATATTGAATATACCATGGACTGTAAAAAGAATGAACAAATTAGCTTTAAAAGAAATACAACTTCAAAGTTTCTTAGAAGCTAGGATGGCAAGATCTTACTTTGGACACGTCATCAGGAAAGACCAATCGCTAGAAAAGGTAAATCAGAGGGCCAACGAAAATGAGGGAAATCCTCAATGAGATAGATTGGTACAATAGCTGCAACAATGGACTCAAAGATGCCAAAGATCAAATAATCAAAATCCAGCAACAATTTGTTCTGTTATACATAAAGTTGCCATGAGTCAGAGTCAACTGGGCAGCAACTAGCAAAAACAACAATAATAAACATTTCCAAAGAAGGGTAGTTGAAGAATTCTGCTGTTAGTTTGGCAAACTGGAACGTGATAATGAATCTTCATTCTGAGATAAAACATCATGTATTAGAATATGTAGTGTACGTAAAGTTTGAAATTATAAAAATTAATTATATTCTTGGCATTGCAAATGTATAAGCAGGGGATATGAAATCAAAGAAGTGGCATTAGGATGGATGAGAATTTGTAAAATGGGAATAAAGATCATATTTTCAAGTAGAAACCAATTGTTGGAATCTAATGATTGCATCTGTAACTGACAACAGCAAAAAGTACAACAGGATATGTTGATAGTATTTCAAATGCCATGTTCAGAGATGATGGGTGCAAGCCAAGATTATATCCTGTCTCCTAACTACAACATCTCAGGTTACTAAAATAAAGACTCTAAATTGATGAAAATGTAGTGCATCGGAGAGATTCACAATCAAAGTGTTGCCACATGTATATTTTCATATAGTTATAGGTATTGAAAGAGGCATAGACAAGGAGATGACGTTATAAACTGTGTAATATAGTATTTTACACAGGAGCCCCAAAGCCCTTCATAACATGTACAACCGTCTTTCTTGTATTTGTCAAGGTTATTGTTTAAAATACCTCACAGAGGCAAACAGATCAAAGTTACTGTGGTGACTAGTGGAAGGCAGCCTTATTTTTATGTTAATTTCCAACATGCAGAGTATATCCAATATATATCAGAGACAGATTATTAAGGTATATAAATGTTTTAAAGTAATTTAAAGTAGCTTGAGAAATACATACTTAAGAATAAATAATACCAATAATGAAATATATCAAAGAAACAAAAGATATGTAAAATAACTACTAAAAAATAACGATGAAATAATAATAACTTCTAAAAATAGAAGATTTTGTTGTTTCTTTCTTGTAAACTAGACAGTGTACAGGGTCGGCAAAAAAGAGGAAGACCCTGAATGAGACGGATTGACACAGTGGCTGCAACAACGGGTTCAGGCACAATGATGATTGTGAGCATGGCGCAGGACCGGGCAGTGTTTTGTTGTGTGGTGCATAGGGTCGCTATGAGTTGGAATGGGCTTGACAGCACCTAAAAACAACAAAAATAGAAGTATTAAAAATAATAAATCAAACAACTTTAACATTTAAACATTGTAAACATGTTTAATATAAACTTTTACTATTCTAATTTGTCTCAGAATAAGTCTAATTGTTAAAATTTCCAAAATATTTGTTTTCATTTAAAAGGGAAGCTATTTTGAAACATACACAATCGTTTATTTTACTAACAAGCAGTGAGAGTGGTGGTAGTAGTGGTAGATGAAACATTGGTTGTTGTTTTGTGCCATCGAGTTGATTGTGACTCATAGTGACCCTATGTGATAGAAAATTGCCCCATATGGCATCCTGGGCTTCACTAGAGGTGGGTACAAACTGCCAACTTTTCGGTTAGCAGCCAGTGCTTTAAGCATTGCACCATCAGTGCTGTTCTTCAGGATAGATTTTGAATGCAATGTCATTCCTCTTCATTTTGTCATTTCCAGCATAGTAGACAATATGATTGTCTGATTCAAAATGGCCAATACCAGTCCATTTCTACTCACTAATGCCAGGATATCGATCTTTATGTGTTCCATTTCATTTTTGAAGACTTCTCATTTTCCTAGATTCATACATCATATATTTCATGTTCTGATTATTAATGGATGTTTGCAGCTGTTTCTTGTCATTTTGAGTTGTGTCACATCAACAAATGAAGTTCCTGAAAGCTTGACTCCTTCCACGTCATTAAGGTTGATGCTACTTTATAAGAGGCAGTTTTTCTATAACACTGGTAGTGATAGTAATAGCAGTAGTAGCAACACCTAGTAGTTGAGAACTCTGGTTACTTTTAGCTACATGTTTCATATACACTGGTAAATTATAGTTGGAGACTCAATTTATTGCACAAGTTATTGACCCCCAGAGAATGCTTATTAGTCTTTGTGTGAACTACCTGTTACTATTGTCCCTGATTCTCCAACTGAAAGAATATTTAATTCAGGAGTAGCAAAGAGAAAATACTAAAAGGACACAAACATAGAAACCTGGCTTGGCTTCAGTGTTCCTTCCCTTACCTAAACAAATGTCTAATCAATATTATTTGGGTAACTTATTCCAACTGGCACAATTATTTGGGCTATTATGGAGGAGGACAAATATATTTTATTTTTCTAATTGAGGATTATCCCCAGTATTTTTTTAATTTTTTCCCATACAAAAATTTATACATACATTGTTATGTGACTATAATTGCTCTCTCCGTACTGAGACAGCACACTTCTCCTTTCCACCCAATTCCCCACGTCCATTCAACCAGCTCCTAAACCTCTCTGCCTTCCCATCTCACCTCCAGACAGAAGCTGCCTGTTTAGTCTCTTGTATCTACTTGAGCTAAGAGGCACACTCCTCAGGAGTATCACTTTATGTCCCACAGTCCAGTCCAATCCATCTGAAGAGTTGGCCTCAGAAATTGTTTTAGTTCTGGGATGATAGAGAATCCAGGGGCCATGCTTTCTGGGGTTCCTCCAGTCTTAGTCAGACCATTAAGTCTGGTTTTCTTACTAGAATTTGAGTTCTGCACCCCATCCTTCTACTGCTCCATCAGGGATCCTCTGTTGTGTTCCCTGTCAGGACATTCATTGGTGGTAGCTGGGCACCATCTAGTTCTTCTGGTCTCGGGGTGATGAAGTCTCTGGTTTATGTGGCCCTTTCTGTCTCTTGGGCTAATACTTTCCTTGTGTCTTTGGTGTTCTTCATTCTCCTTTACTCCAGGTGCTTGGAAAAAATTGATGCATATTAGATTGCCACTTGTAAGCTTTTAAGGCACCAGACACCACTCACAAAAGTAGGATGCACAATATTTTCTTAATAAGCTTTGTTATGCCAATTGACATAGATGTCCCCTGAAAACATGGTCCCCAGACACCTACCCCTGCTACTCTGTCCCTCTAAGTGTTTGACTGTATTCAGGAAACTTCTTAGCTTTGGTTCAGTCCAGTTGTGCTGACTTCCCCGGTAGTGTGTGCTGTCCTTCCCTTCACCTAAGATAATTCTTAACTACTATCTAGTTAGTAAATAACCCTCACCCTCCCGCCCCACACTCTTAACCATCAAAGAATGTTTTCTTCTGTGTTTAAACCTTTTCTTGAGTTCTTATAATAGTGGTCTTACACAATATTTGTCCTTCTGTGACGGACTAAATTCACTCAGCATAATGCCTTCCACATTCCTCCATGTTATAAGATGTTTCATGGCTTCAT
The DNA here is from genome assembly GCF_000243295.1 of Trichechus manatus latirostris. Classification (NCBI taxonomy): domain Eukaryota; kingdom Metazoa; phylum Chordata; class Mammalia; order Sirenia; family Trichechidae; genus Trichechus; species Trichechus manatus. The sequence goes on from NW_004444105.1 coordinate 313,599, forward strand.
TGTTGTTCTTTATCACTGTGTAGTATCCATTGTGTGGATATACCATAATTTGTTTATCCATTCATCTGTTGATGGGCACCTAGGTTGTTTCCATCTTTTTGCTATTGTGAACAGTGCTGCAATTAACATGGGTGTGCATATATCTATTCATGTGATGGCTCTTATTTCTCTAGGATACATTCCAAGGGGCGGGGTAGCTGGATCATATGGTACTTCTATTTCTAGCTTTTTAAGGGAGTTGTCAAATCAATTTCCAAAGTGGTTGTATCATTTTACATTCCCACCAACAGTGTATAAGTGTTCCAGTCTCTCCTCAATCTCTCCAGCATTTATGGTTTTGTGTTTTTTGGATTAATGCTAGCCTTGTTGGGGTGAGTTGATATCTCATTGTAGTTTTGCTTTGATTTCACTAACGGCTAATGATCGTGAGTATTTCTTCATGTGTCTGTTAGCCACCTGAATGTCTTCTTTGGCGAAGTGCCTGTTCATATCCTTTGCCCATTTTTTAATTGGAGTATTTGTTTTTTTGTTGTTAAGGTATTGCAGTATCTTGTAGATTTTAGAGATCAGCTGCTGACTGGATTTGTCATAGCCGAAATTTTTTTCCCAGTTTGTAGGTTGTCTTTTTACTCTTTTGGTAAAGTCTTCTGATGAGCATAAGTGTTTGATTTTTAGGAGCTCCCATTTATCTAGTCTCTCTTCTGTTGCTTGTGCATTGTAACTTATGGTTCAAATTGTGTTTATGTCATGTATTAGGGCTCCTAGCATTGTCCCTATTTTTTCTTCCATGATCTTTATCATTGCCGATTTTATATTTAAGACTTTGATCCATTTTGAGTTAGTTTTTGGGCATGGTGTGAGGTATGGGTCTTGTTTCAGTTTTTTGCAGATGGATATCCAGTTATGTCACCAGCATTTATTAAAGAGACTGTCAAATATTAGCTGCTCATAGGTGGATGAATTTATGTCTGGATTCCCAATTGTGTTCTATTGGTCTATGTACCTGTTGTTGTACCAGTACTAGGCTGTTTTAACTACCGTGGCGGTATAATAGGCTCTAAAATCAGGTAGTGTTAGGCCTCCCACCTTGTTCTTCTTCTTCAGTAATACTTTATTTACGTTGGGCCTCTTCCCTTTCCATATGAAGTTGGTGGTTTGTTTCTCCATCTCATTAAAAAATGCTGGTGGAATTCGGATTGGGATTGCATTGTATCTGTAGATGGCTTTGGGTAGAATTCACATTTTCACAATGTTGAGTTTATCTATTCGTGAGCAAGGTATATTTTTCCACTTATGCAGGGTCTCTTTTGGTTTCTTGCAGTAGTGTCTTGTAGTTTTCATTCTATAGATCTTTTACATCTCTGGTTACATTTATTCCTAAGTATTTTATCTTCTTGGGGGCTATTGTAAAAGGTATTGATTTGGTGATTTCCTCTCTGAGGTTCTCTTTATTGGTGTAAAGGAATTCAACTGATTTTTCTATGTTTATCTTGTATCCTGAAACATTGTTGAAATCTTCTATTAGTTCCAGCAGTTTTCTTGTGGATTCTTTGGGGTTTTCTGTGTATAAGAGCATATCATCTGCAAATAGAGATACTTTGACTTCTTCCCTACCAATTTGGGTGCCGTTTATTTCTTTTTCTAGTCTAATTGCTCTGGCTAAGACCTCCAGCACAATGTTGAATAAGAGTGGTGATAAAGGGCATCCTTGTCTGGTTCCCATTCTCAGGGGGAATGCTTTCAAAGTCTCTCCATTTAGGATGGTGTTGGCTGTTGGCTTTGTATAAATGCCCTTAATGATATTGAGGAATTTCCCTTATATTCCTATTTTATTGAGAATTTTTGTCATGAATGGGTGTTGGACTTTGTCAAGTGCTCTTTCTGCATCGACTGATAAGAGCATGTGGTACTTGTCTTTTGTTTTATTTATATGATTAATTATATTGATTGTTTTCCTAATGTTGAATCATCCCTGCATACTTGGTATAAATCCCACTTGATCATGGCGAATTATTTTTTTGGTATGTTGCTGAATTCTGTTGGCTAAAATTTTGTTGAGGATTTTTGCTTCAATGTTCATGAGAGGTATTGGTCTGTAATTTTCTTTTTTTGTGGTGTCGTTACCTGGTTTTGGTAACAAAGATATGCTGGCTTCATAGAATGAGTTTGGGAGTATTCCATCATTTTCTATGCTCTGAAATACCTTTAGTAGCAGTGGTGCTAACTCTTCTCTGAAAGTTTTGTAGCATTCTCCAGTGAAGCCATCGAGGCCAGAGCTTTTTCTTATTAGGAGTTTTTTAATTACCTTTTCAATTTCTTCTTTTGTTATGGGTTATTTAGTTGTTTTACCTCTGTTTGTGTTAGTTTAGGTAGGTAGTGAGTTTCTAGAAATTTGTCCATTTCCTCAGTTTTTCAAATGTGTTAGAGTACAATTTTTCATAGTATTCTGTTATGATTCTTTTAATTTCAGTTGGGTCGTTGTGATATCACCCATCTCATTTGTTATACAGGTTATCTTCTTCCTCTCCTGTTTTTCTTTTGTCAGTTTCACCAATGGTTTATCAATTTTGTTGATATTTTCAAAGAACCAGCTTTTGGTCCTGTTAACTCTTTCAGTTGTTTTTCTATTCTCTGTTTCATTGAATTCTGCTCTAATTCGTATTGTTTCCTTTCTTCTGGCACCTAAAGGCTTCTTTTGCTGCTCTCTTTCTACTTGTTCCAGTTGTGGTATTAATGTTTTGATTATGGCCCTTCCTTTGTTTTGGATGTGTGCATTCATTGCTATAAAGTGACCTCTGAGCAATGCTTTTGCTGTGTCCCAAAGGTTCTGGTAGGATGTGTTTTCATTCTCTTTTGATTCTATGAATTTCTTTATTACATCCTTAATTTCTTCTATAACCCAGTAGTTTTTGGGCAAGGTGTTATTCAGTTTCCATGTGTTTGACTTTTTTTTTCCTTGCTTTTTCTGTTGTGGATTTCCACTTTTATGGCTTTATGGTCAGAAAAGATGTTTTGTAATATTTCGATGTTTTGGATTCTGTTAAGGCTTGCTTTATGGCCTAATATGTGATCTATTCTGGAGAATGTTCCATGTGTGTTGGAAAAGAAAGTATACTTGGCTGCCTTTGGGTGGAGTGTTCGGTATATGTCTATGAGATCGAGTTGGTTGATTGTAGCATTTAGCTCTTCCGTATCCTTGTTGAGCTTCTTTCTGGATGTTGTGTCCTTCACCAAAAGTGATATGTTGAAGTCTCCTGCTACTCACGTGGTCCTCTCTATCTGTCTTTTCAGTGCTGTTGGGGTTTGTTTTATGTATTTTGGAGCTCTGTCCTTGGGTGCGTAAATATTTATTATAGTTATGTCCTGATGGTGTATTGACCCTTTAATCATATATAGTGTCCTTCCTTATCCTTTGTGGTGGATTTACTTTAAAGTCTATTTTGTCAGAGATTAGTATTGCCACTCCTGCTCTTTTCTGGTGTTGATTGCTTTGTATATTTTTTTTCTATCCTTTGAATTTTAGTTTGTTTGTGTCTTTAAGTCTAAGGTGTGTCTCTTGTAGGCAGCATATAGACAGATCATGTTTTTTTAATCCATTCTGCCACTCTCTGTCTCTTTATTGGTGCATTTAGTCCTTTTACATTCAGTGTAATTATTGATAGATATGAGTTTAGTGCTGTCATTTTGATGTCTTTTCTTGTGTGTTGTTCACAGTTTCTTTATTCCCCTTAATTTTCTGTGCTGAGTCGTTTTTCTTTATGTATTTTCTTTTCATCTTTTTCATTGTTATTGATTTTGTGTTTCTTGAATCTTTATATTTTTCTAGTTTTTTATTGTGACTTGTAGCAATGTTAGTTCCCTTTGTGGTTACCTTAATATTTACCCCTAATTTTCTAAGTTTATACCAGTCTTTTATTTCTTTTATTGCCTTGACTTCCTCTCCCTATGAAAAATCTTTGTCTACATTTTTTAAGTCCCTCTTTTTTGTTTTCATGTTGTCATCTTTTACATATTGACGTCTGTTTCCCTATTTTCAGTGTTTTAGCTTTGAGTTATTTTTGTGACTTCCCTATCTGTGTTGACATCTGGTTGCTCTGTCCTGTGTTCTAGTCTTGGCTTGTTATTTGATGTTATTAATTTTGTAACTGGAGGACTCCCTTTAGTATTTCTTGTAATTTTGGATTGGTTTTTGCAAATTCCCTAAACTTCTGTTTATCTGAAAATGTCCTAATTTCGCCATCATATTTGAGAGAAAGTTTTGCTGGGTGTATAATTCTTGGCTGGCAGTTTTTTTCCTTCAAGTCATCCCATTTCCTTCTTGCCTCCATGGTTTCTGCTGAGTAGGCCAAGCTTAGTCTTATTGACTCTCCTCTGTAGATGACTTCTTGTTTATCCATAGCCGTTCTTAACATTCTCTCTTTATCTTTGTGTTTGGCAAGTTTGATTATAATATATCTTGATGACTTTCTTTTGGGATCTACCTTATGTCGGGTTCAATGAGCATCTTGGATAGTTATCGTCTCATCTTTTATGATATCAGGGAAGTTTTCTGCCAACAATCTTCAACAATTTTCTCTGTATTTTCTGTTATCCTGCCCTGTTCTGGCACTCCAATTACTCGTAGGTTATTTCTCTTGATATAGTCCCACATAATCAGGGTTTCTTCATTTTTTTTAATCCTTTTATCTGATTTTTCCTCAAATAAGTTGGTGTCAAGTGCTTTATCTTTAGTCTCACTAATTCTGACTTCGATTGCCTTAATTCTGCTCCTATGACTTTCTATTGAGTTTCCTAATTCTGAAATTTTATTGTTAATCTTCCAGTTTTCTGAATGCCGTCTCTCTGTGGATTCTTGCAGCCTGTTAAAATTGTCATGATGCTCTTCTCTAATCTTTTTAATTTCCTCTATTGCTTGTTCTGGGTTTTGCTTAATTTCCTTTCTAATTTCTTGAAGAGTTCTGTATATTAATCTTTTGTATTCTGCCTCTGGTAATTCCAAGAAATTTTCCTCCTCTGGAAAATTTCTAGATTCTTTATTTTGGGAGCTTGCTGAAGCCATCTTGGATTGCCTCTTTATGTGATTTGATATTGACTGTTGTCTCCAAGCCATCAATAAGTTATTATACTTATTTTATGTTTGCTTACTGTGTCCTAGCTTATTGTTTTGTTTTGATATGCCCAAATAGGCTGCTTGTATGAACTTGTTTGATTATTGGCACCTCTGAAGCTCTAATGTCCTGTCACCAGATGTTTAGATCTGTTAATAGGTATGTGAGCTCAGGAGTCTGCCTATTCCTCCTGTATGGATTCAGCTCAGGTGCCCAGGTAGATAGCCACCAAGTGTGTGGTATAGGCTCTCACTTCGAGTCCTAGACAGGCATGGGTGATTGGTGTAGGCACAGGCATCTGGCTGCAGGGGGGGGGGGGACACACTCTGAGCATGGCAGGAGGCTGATGGCCACCCCTGAGTGTCCAGGAAGAAGGCGTGTCCCTGTTCCCTAGGGCACATAGGTGGGTGGGTTTTGCAGCTGGACTATGAGCACCTAATGCTGCTGGCTGTACGGAGTGGGGGGCACCTCTTATTCATGGGCCTCTATATCAGGTGGCTAGGTGGCGTGGGTGGAGCCACCAGTCCTCAGGCCGCTGAAGTGGGTAGGTGAAGACCATGCTTAGTGGGCAAATAAATGTCAAATGTCAAGTATCTGCCACTTCTCAGCTGGAACAGTTGAAGTTAGAGTTCCAGGATATACCCTGTTTTACTGTGGTAATGAGGGCCTATGCTGTTGAGATGGGCCCACACAAGTCTATAAAGGGGGAAAGGCACTCAAAGTCTGTGGATCCCTTATGCCTGTGCCTAGGCAAAGTAGCTGTGTCTACCCTGGGTAGTTGGGTTAGGGGAGCTGGCAGTTTATTTTTTCCCATTTGTTAATTTGTTCACTCTCCAAGGCAGGGAGAATGGCTCTGGGCGTGTGACGGATCCTATTTCCAGCCCAGGGGACTCAGCAATTGCTGAAGCCGGTCTGACCCAGTGCAGAGCAGTGAATGGGGAGGTATATGGGAGAGAGATATTTCCCTGGTGGGGAGGGTTTGATCCACCCAGTAAGCTGTACGTGAGTACTTATCTTTCGCCAATGAGGGCTGCTTCTCCCTGGTTTTGGGTGGCCATGTAGACTGTCTGGTGCTGGGTCTTTCCTGGTGCAGAAAATACGCCTCCTGAGCACTGCCACTTGCCTGCCTCACTGCTCACCCATGAGCTGCTCAGGCCTGAAGGTCTCAGGCTCTCGCCTGGTCAGGTGTGGCAACTCCTCGCTGCTTCCCAACTGTCTCTCCCTCCCCCTGCCACTCAGTCCGGTTCCTCAACTCTGCCTTTAATGTTCAGGGCTCACAGATTGCCATACGTAATCAAATCACTTGTACTTTTGGTCCCTTTGTTGTAAGAGGGTCCGCCAGAAGCATCTGACTACTCAGCCATCTTGGCCCTGCCTCAGTATTTTTTTATATATATGTAAGAAAATATTTAACGATTACCTCTGGGAATACAATTGTTATTTTACTGACTTTTGTTAGTCAAAAAGGCATAAAACACTTCTGCTGAGAATATATTTATGTTTCTAAGAAGTAAAGTCATTTTTCTTTTTTGTATTTCTTGCCTTCATCCAAATTGATAATAAATTCTTAAATATTATTACAACTTGCAATTTTTTGTTAAAAATATATTCTCTCATATGAAACCTACCTATAGCTGTATATAAATCAGCTTAAAGACAGGAATGATAGAAGAAATGATATATATGGAAGGAATAATTTTAAAAATATAAATACAAGTGAGAATATAAGGAAGAAAAGAGATCAAACAATGGATACATGATTTTGTTTTTAGAAAAAAAAAGAAGTACTATATACAATAGTAAAAAGTGTTTTTAACCAAATAAGGAAGAAAGGAGGTACATTTTGTAAACTTATATAAATCACAGAAAATTAAAAAATTGCTGTTCTCTAGGAATTGTGTATATTGAAAGTAAAAAATAAGATACAAACCCTTTACTAGAATGAGACTTTCGTGTCAGGACTGGATTGGATAAAATACATTTTGGAGCTTCTGGAAGTAAGAAGAAAAACAGCAATTTAGAGTTTGAAAATTGTTAAGAGAGTAAGTATGTACAAACTCATGAAAACATCACAGTCTAACACTGAAAGTGGTAAAATAAATACTATTTGTGGAACAGTGACTTGTAAATTTGTATTAGGAAATGAACAACGCTGTTTATCTTTAGCCTCTTTCACCCGGTTAGTCGTTTTAGCCCATTTATGCTGTTTAACTAAATTGAAAATATAATATCCTAAAAAAAGAAGAAGAGGAGGAAGGAAGCAAGGGGGAAGGAAGAGGAAGAAAAGAATGAGGAAGAGAGGGGGAGGAAGAGTGCTTGTGTCCTCCATTTGCTGACCTCTTTCTGATTATTTCACCTCAGTCAAAACAGTTACATTAGATTGTTGATAAATGCTCATTTACCTGTGAAAGTTACAGTAGCATAGCTGTGTTTACTGTAAACTCAACTATTTTACTAAAGAAAAAATATTTTTGACACTTTTTTTTATTGAGCTTTAGGTGAAAGTTTACTGCTCATGTTAGTTTCTTATGCAAAAATTTATACACACATTATTATGTGACCCTAGTTGCTATCCCTATAATGTTACTGCACATTCTTCCTTTCCACTCCTGATTTCCCGTGTCCATTCAACTAGTTCCTATCCTTTTCTGCCTTCTCATCTTGCCTCTGTACAGGAGCTGCCCATTTAGTCTCGTGTATCTACTTGAACTAAGAAGTACAGTCTTCATGAGTATAATTTTATGTCTTATAGTTCAGTTTATCCTTTGAAGAGTGGCTTTGGGAATGCTTTTAGTTCTGGGCTAACAGAGAGTCTGGGGCCATGTCTTCTGGGGTTCCTCCAGTCTCAGATCATTAAGTCTGATCTTTTTACTAGAATTTGTCTTCTGAACCCCACTTTTCTCCTGTGCAGTCAGGGACTATCTGTTGTGTTCCTTGTCAGGGTGGTCATTGGTGGTAGCCAGCACCATCTAGTTATTCTGGTCTCAGGCTGCTGGAGTCTCAGGTTTATGTGGCCCCTAAGAAAACATATTTTAATAATGAAAATAAAAATGTTATTTAGGTCATATTTTTTGTATGTATACAAAATACATACAAAACTCTCATCCTTAGCATATTTTGAAACAACTAATTTAAATACCTAATAAAGTCATAATTACAGCAAAACCTGAGAAAACCAGAACTCGTATATAGCAGAAACCTGTCAGAGAAGGAAAATTCAAATATTTTCCATGAAAACAAATGATGGAAAAGTGGTAAGACTGCGTATTGTCAAAGGCAGAACACTTGCAAGACCCCCCCCCCCAAAAAAAGTACTCCCGCCAAGTTCTTGCTCTCACAGGATTCACTGCAGTATGTTTTTTTGTTTTTCCAGTAGAAAATATTTAATGAGTATAATATTTTATAAGTAAATTTCCATACACAGGCTGACCAACCCTACAAGACTGACAACAATTTTATCCAGCTGATGTGATCATAATGAAAACTAAGATATCTCTGTTGAATGCATGAACCGCTCCTCTCTCTGACACTGAGGCTCTTTATTCCTAGGCTACATAGATATAACATTACAAACATCATCACATTCTGTTCTATATTTTTAGGATTGTTGTTGTTGTTAGGTGCCCTTGAGTCCACTCTAGCAGAAAGAAACACACCCCAATCCTGTGCCATCCTCACAATCTTTGCTATGTTTGAGGACATTGTTTCAGCCACTGTGTCAATCCATCTCATCAAGGGTCTTCCTCTTTTTCAGTGACCCTTTATGTTACGAAGCATGATGTCCTTCTCCAGGGATTGGTCCCTCCTGATAACATGTTAAAGTACGTGAGACGAAGTGTTGCCAACCTCGCTTCTAAGGAGAATTCTGGTAGTACTTCTCCCAAGACATATTTGTTCTTCTTGCAGTCCACGGTATGTTCAATATTTATCACCAACACCATAATTAAAAGGCGTCAATTTGTCTTTTGTCTTCCTTATTCATTGTCCAGTTTTTGCATGCATATGAGGAGATTGAAAATACAATGGCTTGAGTCAGGCTTACCTTAGTCCTCAAGGTGACATCTTTGAACACCTTTAAAGAGGTCTTCTGCAGCAGATTTGCCCAATGTAATGTGTCTTTTGATTACTTGACCACTGCTTCCATGGGAGTTGATTGTGGATACAAGTACAACGAAATCCTTGACAACTTCAACCTTTTCTCCATTTATCATAATGTTGCTTATTGGTGAGGATTTTTGTTTTCTTTATGTTGAGGTGTAATCCATACTGTAGGTTGTAGTCTTTGATGTTCTTCAGTAAGTTCTTCAAGTCCTGTGCAATCTGAGCAAGCAGTGTTTTGACATCTGCATATTGCAGGTTATTAATGAGTCTTCCTCCAATCCTGATGCCTCGTTCTTTTTCATTTAGCCCTGCTTCTCAGATTATTTGCTCAGCATACAGATTGAATAAGAATGGTGAAATGATACAATCCTGATGCACACCTTTCCTGATTTTAAACCACACAATATCCCCTTGTTCTGTTTGAATGACTGCCTCTTGGTCTATGTAAAGGTTCCTCATGAGCACAATTAAGCATTCTGGAATTCCCATTCTTCACAATGTTATCCACGATTTTCTTATGATCCACAGAGTTGAATGCCTTTGCATAATCAATAAAACACAGGTAAACATCCTTCTGGTATTCTCTGCTTTCAGCTAAGATCCATCTGACATCAGCAATGATGTCCCTTGTTCCATGTCCTCTTCTGAATCAGGCTTGAATTTCTGGAAGTTCTCTGTCAATGTACTGCTGCAGTCACTTTTGAATTATCTTCAGTAAAATTTTACTTGTGTGTGATATTAATGATATTGTTTGATAATTTCTACATTCTGTTGGATCACCTTTCTTTGGAATGGGCACAAATATAGATCTCTTGCAGTCAGTTGGCCAGGCAACTGTCCTCCAAATTTCTTGGCATAGATCATAGAGAATCTCCAGCATGGCATCCGTTCATTGAAACATCTCAGTTGGTATTCTGTCAATTCCTGGAGCCTTGTTTTTCACCAGTGCCTTCAGTGCAGCATGAACTTCTTTCAGTACCATTGGTTTTTGATCATATACTACCTCCCAAAATGGATGAATGTTAACAAATTATTTTTGGTACAGTGACTGTATATTCCTTCCATGTTCTTTTGATACTTCCTCTGTCATTCATTTTTTTGTCCGGAAATTCATGGCTTGAATTTTTAATTCAATTTTTTTCAGCTTGAGAAGTGCTGATCAAGTTCTTCCTTTTGGTTTTTGAACTCCAGGTCTTCACACATTTTTTTTATAATAACTTACTTTGTCTTCTAGAACCACCCTTTCAAATCTTCTGTTCAGCTCTTTTACTTCATAATTTCTTCCATTCGCTTTAGCTACTCTATGTCAAGAGCAAGTTTCAGAGTCTCTTCTGACATCCAGTTTGGTGTTTTCTTTCTTTTCTGCCTTTTCAGTGACCTTTTTCTTTCCTCATGTATGATGTCCTTGATGTCTTCCCACAACTCTTCTGGTCTTTAGTCATTAGTGTTCAATTAGTCAAATCTACTCTTGGGATAGTCTCTAAATTCAGGTGGGAAATACTCAAGGTTGTACTTTGGCTCTCATAGACTTGTTTTAATTTTATTCAACTTCAGCTTGAACTTGCATACAAGCACTTGATGATCTGTTCTGAAAGTGACCTCTGGCCTTGTTATGACTGTTGATGTTGAGTCTCTCCATTGTCTGTTTCCACAAATATATTCTACTCGATTTCTGTGTATTTAATCCAATGAGGTCCACATGTATAGTTGTTGTTTCTGTTGTTGAAAAAAGGTATTTGCAATTAAGAAGTCAATGTTCTTACAAAATTCTATCATGTGATCTCTGATGTCATTTCTATCACCAAGGCTATATCCTTCTTTGTTTCCAATTTTCATATTCCAATCACCAGTAATTATCAATGCATCTTGACTGCATGCTTGATCAATTTCAGACTGTAGAAGTTAGTAAAAATCCTCAGTTTCTTCATCTTTGGCATTATAGGTGGGTGTGTAAATTTGAATAATATTGTATTAACTGGTCTTCCTTGTAGGTATATTGATATTATCCTATCACTAACAGTTTGTACTTCAGGATAGATCTTAAATTGTTCTTTTTCACAGTGAATGTGAAGGCATTCCTCTTCAATTTGTCATTCCCAACATAGTAGATCATATGATTTTTCAATTCAAAATGGCCAATACCAGTCCATTTCAGCTCACTAATGCCTAAGATATATATCTTCAAGCATTCCATTTCATTTTTTACAACTTCTAATTTTCCTTGATTCATACAGTGGAACCTGTGAGAGCCAGAACTCGATGGGACTGCCTTGTTTTCCAGATCTTGCAAGTTTTCTGCCTTTGACAGCATGCAGTGTTACCACTTTTCTTTCACTTGTTTTAGTGCAAAATATTTGAATTGTCCTTCTCTGACAGGTTTCCACCTTACACAAGTTCTGGATTTTGCAGGTTTTACTGTACTTTGTACATTCCATGTTGCAATTACGAATGGATGTTTGCAACTATTTTTTCTCATTTTGAGTCGTGCTACATCAGCAAAAGAAAGTCTTGAAAGCTTTACTCCACTGTTATTAAGGTAGAGGAGGCAGCTCTTTCTCAGCTGTATTTTGAGTCCCTTCCAACAGGAGGGGCTCATCTTCTAACACTATTTAACAGGCAATGTTCCACTGCTATCTGTGGTATTTCACTGCTTTTTTTTTTTTTTCCTAAAGTAGATCCCCAGTCCTTCTTCATGGGCTGTCTTAGTCTGGAAGCTCCACTGAAACTTGTTACATGAATAATTTATTTTATAAGGATCAGAACAAATCTGGTTCCAATGAGACAGAGGTTAAAGAAGTCCCAACTTTTTTAAACTACTGTACCACTCCAACATCTCTAACATCTACTACTTACCCTCCCCTCAGTACTCTCCCTCCAGTCTTTGAATTCAGTAATTTGCTACAATGTCTCATAGAACTCACTAACCAGTTAAGTGGCTTATTAGGGAAGTAAGAGGGTGCAACTCAGGATCAGGAATGACTCAGATCCACTTCTTTCATCCTCTCCTGCCGGGCCCTGCTCAGGGCCTTATAAAGCAAGTGTTACAACTCTTAGGTCTGTGAGTCAGCAAGCCCCACTACAGATGCCTTGCACCACTATCACTCTTGCTATCGCTGCACCACTGTCTCTCTCTGTCTTCAGTGTTACAGTTCCTTCTTTCTCTCCTTGTCTCCCTTTATGCCTAGAGGGATGGCAAAACTGACCAATTCCCTCATTAGGGTTCCATACACTTTATTTCCATGGCCCGTTCCCCAAAGGATTCCATGCACCTTATTTGTATTATTAGCAATGTGGCACAATCCGCTTGGTGGGCCACAATCACCTTATTTGCATAGTCCCACTCAATCATTTTCTAGGAGTCACAAGAAAACAGATGGCTAGAAGGGCCATACTAAGTAATTCCCCCCTGGCCACCCCCTGGCTCTTCTAGCCATTGGACCTTTCATACTTGGAGGATAACTTCTCTTCTCAGTCATTTTACCAGTCCAAAACAGTCGTTAACCATTAGTCCTTCTGTAGGGCAAAGAGTCTTTATGGTGAGGTTACTCAGGTACCAGCCATTCAGGACCATTGCATGCATTCATATAATCTGGCCAGGTTCTCCAAAAGTCATCTTGTTTTCACCTTTTCTGGTCTCTGATAAAATTTAATTGAGAGAAGATTATTCCCTTGCTCTGAGCCTCTCTTGAGGTAACAGCATAATGTTAGATTTCCCCTACTGCATAACCCATTTATTCATTTTTTTTACCTTCAGCTATTATTTCTTCTTCTTTTCAATGTCATTGATTTTTACCCAAATGTTTCCACCTTGGGAAGAGACATCAGGCTCAACTTTTGTGCCAGTCCAGATTGCTGGTAGCAAGACCAATCTAGCAAGTGCTTCCCCCTCAGTCCACTTCCATTCATGTTGGGTCCAGTTACATATGTACAACACTAGTGGTCTATCTCACCCACTAGGCAATATAGCAGTATTCACTGTCAACTTCACTTTTGCCAGATGGGCAGAAGGTACAGTCCATCCCATCAGGCCCTTGGGAATTCTGGTGTACAGGTTCAGTGGTATAGTTAGTCTCTTGCTTAGGGATCACAACTGCTTCTGGCACTCGCAGCTGCATCTCTGGTCCTGGAACTGCAGCATCTGGCAGGAAAAAGACATTTTAGGTGAAGTGGGGAAGAACTGTATGGTGGCACCTGCATCCTCCCACACCCCCCTCTCCAGATCCCCCAGAGAAGCATAGGAATCTGTCCAGTGGTGATCCTCCCTTTGCCTCCCTTATGTTCAGTGTGAGCACACACTCATAAAGGAGTGTGAGCCAGCCCTTCATGCCTTTATCTCTCCCTGTTTTAGATAATAAATATTTCAATTATCTGTTCCAATTCTCTATCAAATCATTACTCTGAGGGTGATATGCAGCATGGCGTGTCCATTTAATATGGTATTTCTTGGCCCATTGCTGTACCTTGTGGGCTGTAAAGTGTGTCCCTTGGTCTGATGAAATATAACTATGTAGCTTAAACTGGTACTATAGCTCCCACAGTCATTAAAAAGGTATAGATTCTACCCAAATTATCTGTAGGTTAAGTACATTTTCTAGCAAACACAAGCATTGTATTTGCAGATATAGACAGGTTTATTCTAAAATTTATATGGAAAGTCAATAGCCTTATAATAGCTAAAACAATCTTGATAAAGAAGAATAAAGTAGGAGGAATTACTCTATCCAATATTAAGGATTACTATACAGCTACAATATTCAAGAGATTGTAGTGTTGGTGGAACCAAGTAGAGAGTCCAGAAATACACTCACCCAACTATGTCTAACTATTTTTGACAAAGATATGAAAGCAATTTATTGGAGGAAAGATTACCTTTTCAATAAATGGTACTGGAATAATTAGATATCCATAGGCAAAAAATGAACTTCGACCTAATCCTCACACCTTATACAAAAAAACTCAAAATTGATCATGGACTTAAATGTAAAACATATACAAGTTTTAAAAGAAATTGTAAAGGAAAATTCTTACAGCAGAGATGTATTCAAATAGTTCTTTAAGAACTTGACACCAAAAGCACATTCCATAACGGACAAAATTGGTAAATTAGACCATATAAAAAAATAAATAAGAAACAAAAACACATTTGCTCTACAAAATACTCTGTTAAGAGAATGAGAAGACAAGCTACCAACTGGAAGAAATTATTTTCAAGCACCATATCTGACAAAGAACTAGTATCTAGAACTCTCAAAATTCAACAGTTAAAAAATCATCAATTCTATTAGAAAAATGGCAAAACAAATGAACAGATATTTCACAGAAGAGAATATACATATGGCAAATAAGTACATAAAGACATTTTCAACGCTATTAATTAGTCATTAGAGAAATGCTTATTTAAACCACAATGCGGTGTCACTATACAACTATCAGGTTAATATTAAGGGGAAAAAAAGTGACACAGTCAAATGCTGGCGCGATGCCAAGAAACTCCGTCAATCACATAGCTGATGGAATTTAAAATGGTACAGTCACTCTGGAAAAGTTTGGAAGTTTCTTATAGAGCTAAACAAGCAAATAACATATGGTCCAGCAATTGCACTCTTGAACATTTATCTCAGAGACATGATACCTTATATTCACACAAAAACTATTAAATAAATATTTTTAGCAGCTTTACTCATAAAAGCCCAAAATGGGAAGCATTCTAGCTGTTATTCAACACATGAATGCTTAAACAATCTTTTGTATATCTATTAATGTAATACTTACTGTTCAGCAATAGCAAGAATGAACATACACACAACAACTTGGATGAATCTCCAGGGAATTAATGCTGAGTGAAAAAGGTCACATACTTTAAAGGTCAATCTTAATGGTTACATACTACATGACTCCGTTTATATTACATTCTGGAAATGACAAACTATAAATATAAAAAACAAATTAATGGTTGCCAGGGGACAGCAGGGGGAGAGGTGGGTGTGACTATTAAAGGGTAGCAAGGAGGAAATCTTTGTGGCGGTGGAAATGTTCTGTATCTTGACTGTGATTGTGTATATGCAAAACTGTGCATGTGATAGAATTGTATCAAACTAAAGGCTCATGCACACACATATATACACATACTCACACTCACAGGAGTAGAAGTAAAACTGTGGAATCTGAACAAAGTTGGTGGATTGTATCAATGTCAATATCTTTGTTGCAATATTTTAATGTAATTTTGAAAGATGTTATCATTGTAGGCAACTGGGTAAAATGTACACGGGAGCTGTCTGTGTTATTCCTTACAACTGCATATGAATCTACAATTATCTCAAGCAAAATTGAAAGAAATTATACACTAATAATATGTGCAGTTTATTTTATTCCAAGTATACCTCAACAAACCTGGGACCAATGGGTATGCACTTGAAAAAATTAACCCTGACTTGTATCACATAACATATACAAAAAATTATCAAAAAAGGAAGCTTAGACAAAAATGCTGGGGTTGAAATTATAAAACCTGCAGTAAATATATAGGAAAATAATTTTTCACATTTGGGTTGATGGGACACAAAATCCATGGCCCATAAAAAGTATATATTTTGATACATTGGGCTTCATCAAATCTAAATCTTGTGTGCTTTAAGAACACTCAAATAAAGATAAAAGACAAGCCAAAGATTGGGGGAAAATATTCAAAATGTATATATCTGACATAGGAACTGTATCCAAAATATAGATTCAGTCTTAAAACACAATAATAATTAGAAAACAAATAGAATTAAAAATAGCAAAAACTAACCTGATTAAAAATGTGCAAAAGACATTAAGAGCAACCACACACAAAAATATGTGTATGAATTACCACAAAACACATGAAAAGATGGTCAACCTCCTTAGTGATCTGCAAAGTTAATCCAAAATTTGATAGCAGATCACTGTTATTAGTGTAACTAGCATTAAAAACGTGGATAATGTTAATTTTTTTTGAAGACTTCAAAAACTAGATATATCAAATATTGCTGGTGGCAGTGTAAAATGGTACAACTACTTTGGTTAGGAGTTTGGTAGTTGTTTTGTAATCATAAGCATACACTTACCATAAAAAACTAAAATCCATTGCCACTGAGTCAATTCTGACTCATAGTGACCCTATAGGGCAGAGTAGAACTGCTCTATAGGGTTTCCAAGGCTGTAATCTTTATAGAAGCAGGCATTCACATCTTGGTCCTGCAGAGCAGCTGGTGGGTTCAAACTGCTGACCTTTCTGTTAGCAGCCAAGTGCTTTAACCACCGTGCCACCAGAGCTTCTTACACTTATCATAGGATATATAAACTCCAGTTCTTGTACTTAAATAACAGCAGTGAGAACATGTGACTTCAAAAAGACTTGTACAAGGTTGTTTATAGATTTTATTTCAAATCATCCAAAATTGAAAATTGCATAAATATCCATCAGCATGTAAATAAACAACCTGTAATAGATGAATACAGAAGAATTAAATTCCTAAAAAGATGAACCTGTTGCTAATGCATGCATTAACATGGGTGGACCCACTGACATTATACTGAGTGAAATAA
The DNA here is from genome assembly GCF_000243295.1 of Trichechus manatus latirostris. Classification (NCBI taxonomy): domain Eukaryota; kingdom Metazoa; phylum Chordata; class Mammalia; order Sirenia; family Trichechidae; genus Trichechus; species Trichechus manatus. Next base: position 330,380 of record NW_004444105.1, read on the forward strand.
ACCAGGGACAAAAGGGTGTATACAGTATGATTTCATTCATCTGAAGTGCTAGAATACACAATACTAATACATAGACATAGAGACCAGATCTGCGTTGCTGACAGCGAGGGTGGGTTATTTACTATAAAGGGGGCACAAAGGTAATTTCTGGGATGATGAAAATTTATTTCTTAATTGGGGGAATGGTTGCTTGGATCAATTCTTTGGGAAATTTTAATTTCTATACAGCCAAATATGTTTCACGGATCAAAGAGAGAGAATCCTAGGCCTTTAGAGGTGTAGATGGCTGTAGAGATAATCTGGCCCACCCCCTTACTTCGAGGATGCCATAACAACAAGTTCTCATCATTATCATTGGCCACAGCAGGACAATAATCAAATTTTCATGATTGCCAGGGCAGTATTCTTTCTTTTACATATTTTTGTTTTATTGTTATTAATTTTGTTGGCTTTTTTAACTAATAAAAGTATTTAACATATTTTCAATTATATATGTAACACTATAAAAAGAACAGTAACTTTCTGGTTAGCAGAAATTCTGAACACTGGGACATCTTACGTACTGGAAGTGGCACAGTTCTGCAGTCAGGGCACACTCAGTTAACTTACTGTGTGAACTCCAGAAAGATGCTCTTCTTAGTGACTCAAGTTTCTTTTCTGTTTAAAATTTTTTTCATCTTTAAAATGAGGATTAAAACAGTACCTACTTCATGGGTTAATTTTGAAAATAAAATGAAAGAAAACATTTAAATCACATCAAATGATACCTGACGTATTTTAATAAATCATATAATAAACAAATCTTAATGCATTTTGGGTGCTTATGCCAATTATGGAGTCCTGGTGGTATGGTGGTTAGGAGTTCTGCTGCTAACCAAAAAGTCGGCAGTTAGAATCCACCAGCCGCACCTTGGAAACCCTATGGGGGCAGTTCTATTCTGTCCTGTAAGGTTGCTATGAGTCGAAATTGACTCCATGGCCACAGGTTTATTTTTTTCTTTAATGTCAATTACAATTTTTATAGCCTTCTGAATCAAGAAAAAAATATTGATTAGTAAAATTTCCATTCTTTCAAGTCAACCACACACAAAAAAAAGTAATTCTGATTTATGGAGATAGTATCTTCTTTGGGGCAAAAAAAATGTTAAAATTCTGATTCTGCCACTTACAGTTTTGATACTTCTAAATTGTGAAATTATGTAATTTTTCTTAATCTGATTTCTCCTGTATAAATTAGATCTGGTAATACCACTATTTTAGAAGAATCTGATTATTAAATGATAAAATATTTTGAAGTGCCTAAAATATTAGGTACCTGTTTGTGGGTTTCTTCTCACTCCTTTGTTTTTTTCTTGTCACAAACAAATGAAAGAAACTGTTAAAATAGTAACATAAATATGGCAGTGGCAATAGATGTTTAAAATGAATGTTTCTGGGAAATACAAAGTGAAGATACCCGCTAAAATATATACCCTAAACTGCATCATAAAGGGCCACCAAAGTGAAGAGGGAACCCTATCTCTTTCTACCTCTTCCTCATCCAATTTTATATTGTCTTTGAGGGAAATTATCTATGTAATGCTTCTTCTAACAAAAATGTGTTTAGTAGATCAGGCATGAAATATTTCAGAAAGAAGACAAAAGAAGAGTAAAAATTTTATATAAATTATAAAAATATTAATTTTAATATAATACAAAAGATTTAATTTCAAATTAATCTTAGTGTTTGCTTAGATGTAAATATAACTGATATTTACTGAGTGCATCAAATGACAATGGAAAGTTAGCATTTACAGATGAGGAAATTAAAGTTCAGAAAATCTTATTAAATTGCTCCAAATCACACATCTGATATTTGCAAAGCCAGGGATATAATTCAGTTTTCTGACATCAAAGGTAATGATAGATAAAAACCCAGCAACAAAAATAAAGAAAAGGATTACAGTTAGGGTTAGAAAAATGTTCTTTTGTATAATTATTGCTGAGGGGTAGAGTTAATTTTTTTGTTGTTGCTGTTGTGTGTTTATTTTGTTATTGTTAGTAAAGCAACAATTTGTACAGTCATTGATGAATGGCTTTACAACTAGGCAATGTCTATATTGTTTTGAAGAATAGAACTTCCATCATATATGAAGTTTGCAAATAAATCGACTTACTTTAAATGTTTGTAAGATAATATTTTTGTTCGATCACTTCTAAAAAATTGTCCATATCAGATAGAATATTTATGGAACAAGTTTTCACTTTGAACCAGAAGTCGGCCATTTTTATTTATTGCATGTTATGAGGATGGAATGTCAGGCACATCTATAATTTATATCTCAAGTGTGCACTGCTACATAGCCTTTATTTCCAGATCTTCATCCTACAGGTTATCCCTGAGGTCTGGAAGGAAGGAATTTATTTTCATTTGTGGAGGAGTGATAGTGGAGCAGCACATGCATAAGCACGAGGCTTGGTAGTGAGAATTGATTGGATAGGGTGATACCAATAAATGGCAGCTAGAGCCAAGTGATTTGCTAAGGATCATATGCTGGCAGTGATGCAAAGATAAAAAGAATGCCTCTTAGTTTTCTTTCTTCCTGTCTTCCTTCCTTCCTTTCTTTCTCTCTCTCTTGCTTGCTTGCATTCTTTCTTGCTTCCTTTCTTTCCTTCTTTCTCTCTTTCTATTTTTTTTTTTGAAATTAGCAACTAGGCGCATTTTGTTGCAATTAACTAAGATAAGAAAGACTAATTAGGGGAGAAAATAGAAAAATTTCCTTCAGATTGAAGAGTCTAAAATTGCCTATTATTTGACTGTCTACATGTTGCCTTCTCAACACCCAAACCTCTTCCCTTCATAAGCACCTAACTCTTGATCAATCATCGTCCTCCCTGACGCAGCTCATATTCTTCTTAGAGGTACTATTACTTCTGGCTTTGGAGTGGTGATGTGGCCCATGCCTGCTGTAGTTAGGAAAATCCTCACTCTTGCTCCATTTAGTTGTTTAAGTGTTGAGTATACAACACATTTTAGGCGAACTGGTCTAGAAAACTTTTAAAGAAGGATTATGGGGAAAGAAACTCTCGTTTGTCTGAAAAAGCTTCATAAGCAACTCTATATATCTCCGGATGGGGAAAAGTATCACAAGAACTTCTCACATTATTGAGTTAAATTCTCTCAGATGAAGAGATGGTAAACACTCAGTCTTTACTATCTGACTAATCCATTGCTGTCGAGTTGATTCTAACTTATAGTGACCCTACAGGACAGAGTAGAACTGTGAAGATCTATATTTTCAGTGGTTCTTATTTAAGGTAGACCAAAATAGTCATTATCAACAAGTGAGGGGTTACTGAAGGCATCTCCTCATGAATGTAAATTTCTCACTTGTCCAAGCAGTGCAGTCCCAGCCCACTGGCAAGTTGGAGAACGGCTTTTATCTGGCTCTGAAGATCCATCCTGTGAATTAGGTTGCCATTTTATACTGACTGCCAGTCAGTGTAAAAGTTAGTAAAACTTCATCCTATTTACTTGGTTGTTTGTATTTTTCATCGAAATAGGGTAAAATGAAGTCAAGAAGCAAAGACCTCAACCCTTTCCCACTGCTATGCAAGAGAAGAAACTCACATTTATCTCCCTGCAAGGCAAACCAGTAAGCCATAGTGGTTCCTAGCAGTCATCTGTGACCACAAGAAGGAAGATTGGCCTTAGAACAGAAAGATGGAAAGAAACTCTGGTAGGAATAAAGCAGGTCTCCGATGTCACTGCTGAACTGCTGAGTCAAACCAACCTTCAACCTATCCCCACTTCTTGATTTTCAGTCCACCAATAAACCCCTTTTTTGTTTAAGACAGTTAGAGTTGGAATATCTGAAACAAACAGGAAAATACAGCTAACTGAAGCTATGTGCAAAAGAAGATGCCATTGACCATTGGGTGTAAGGCCTGGTGCTCAGGGGAAAGACGAGAGATGAGATGGTTTCTCTTGTGAACTTAGAGCAGTGCAAAGATGTGAGCTTCAAGGAGAGCACCAAGGAGTGTGCAGACATGAAGCGCAGGCTACTGTCCAGGAGTCAGTCAGCGAGAACCCCATGCAGCTTCCCGTGGCTGCACAGACCCAGCCCCACTGGCAGGTTAGTGCAGAGAACAGTGAGATTGGGTTTGGAAAACTTGCCAAGAATGTGGCTAGGAACAAGTCAGGAAAGCACTCCAATTCTCTCTCTCTTTTATGAATTTAGAATAGTAGCATCTTTGCTGCCTAAGAGGGTTAGTATGAGGCCCAGAGACTTATAATTTTGTTTATTATTATTACATTATAGTTCAACCAGGAGTTATACAAGTGCCTAAAATTTTATATAACTTGAACTAATGCTACTATTTCTTATTCTTTACACCCGCTCCTCTAGTTTACTCTCAATCCTGATTAAAAGTACGAGCCGCTCAAACTAGAAAACATTATAAAATTCACGCTACTTTAGTTCCCAAGCCCCGCTTTGCTTCCAGTCTCCACTCTAGCTTGGCTCTGTCACCACCCCTCCTGGTGTATCGGCTTCCTGGCAGGACCCATTGCTGTTACTTCCGTGTCCCACCCAACTTTGTAGAACATGGCTGGACTTATGTTTTTAATTCATGTAATCCTCCTGCCAGAAAATATTAAGTTGCATTTTTCACATACGATAAAAAATCTAAATTTTTAGAATTAAAAATAAACTAATCATGAATTCACCTCAACTCAATATGGCTGAGGTAGGGTCATAAAACTACATTCCAGCCATAGGGGACAACTTCTGGTTGACAAACGTAAGAAGATTTCAATGACCCAGTTCCTGAAGTGCCTACAGCAATCACTCTCAGCCCTCGCCCTAGCATTTTCCCGCTGACTGAGGTTACACAGGTGCCAGCAAGATCTCCTCAGGTGTGCTGTCTTCTATGCAGTTCTCCAGACACGCCTTTCCACAAGCAGAGTGAGACCTGTGTGAGCTCTCCTTGCCCAAAGCACAACTTTTACTTACTCTCTCATCCTTCTGGTCCTCGATGGAGGGGAGATGTCTGCTACAGCCGCTGTGCCCCAAGCATCTGCAGACTGCTTTCACATCACACAGCAGACACTCAATCACTGTTTGTTCTTAAAAATGAATAAAGAATCATATGAATGAACGACAGGTGTTGGGTGAGCTCTAAAAACCTAAATTGATTTTTTATTAAGAATGGCTTATTTAACGATAGTTCATTTTCAAACATTCATTTTTTTGAAAGCAGAAAAACTCATAAAGAAATAAAGGAAGTCCCCTCGGAGTTTCTGAAAGTAATTTCTTCTCTGTAAGGAAGAACTTTTACTTAGAGATTGGTACCTTCATAATTTCTAATATTTTGGAAGTCCACTTGATCCTTGCGCATAAGTCATTAACATTGTGAGTACATCATAAATTCAGTGTGCTTAGGGGACAATCCAGATGGAGTTTATAAAGATTCTGAATTAAAGAATGTTACAAAAGTAGATGTATTACTGCAAATTAATAAGCACAAATCTGAGTAAAGGTAATATGGAGGACAGAATCTGCTAAATGGGAATGTTCTCTTAAATACCTAAAACATAGTATATAACACAGCACTGAATTACATCTGAATGGTGTCTTAGTCATCTAGTGCCACAAGTGGATGGCTTCAACAGAGAGAAGTTTATTCTCTCACAGTCCAGTAAGCTAGAAATCTGAACTCAGGGCGTCAGCTCCAGGGGAAGACTTTCCCTCTCTGTTGACTCTCGAGGAAGGTCCTTGTCATCAGTCTTACCTTGGTCTGTGAGTATCTCAGCGCAGGAACCTCAGGTCCAAAGGACATGCTCTGCTCCCAGTGTTGATTTCTTGGTGGTATGAGGTCCCCATTAAAGTAATTACCAACTTTAAATACAAATTTATAGAATCACTGAGCTGGAAATAATATGAAAATAATCAGATTAAAACTTTATAGATAAGAAGTATTCACAGAAAAAACAAGTGAAATAAATATCCAGAATATTTTTTTTAATTTTTTTAATTGTACTTTAGATGAAGGTTTACAGAACAAATAGTTTCTCATAAAACAGTTAGTACACATATTGTTTTATGACTTTGGTTAACAGCACCATGAATGTCAACACTCTCCCTTCTCAATATTGGGTTCCCTATTACCAGCTTTCCTGTCCCTTCCTGCCTTCTAGTCCTTGTCCCTGGGCTGTTGTGCCCCATTAGTCTCCTTTTCTTTTATGGGGCTGTCTAATCTTTGGCTGAAGGGTGAACCTCAGGAGTGACTTCATTACTGAGATAAAAGAGTGTCTGGGGGCCATACTCTCCGGGTTTCTCCAGTCTCTGTCAGGCCAGTAAGTCTGGTCTTTTTTTTTAGTTAGAATTTTGTTCTACATTTTTCTCCAGCTCTGTCCAGGGCCCTCTGTTGTGATCCCTGTCGGAGCAGTCAGTGGTGGTAGCCAGGCACCGTCTGCTTGTACTAGACTCGGTCTGGTGGAGGCCGTGGTAGTTGTGGTCCATTAGTCCTTTGGAATAATCTTTCCCTTTGTATTCTTTTCTTCATTCTCCCTTGCTCCCAAAGAGGGTGAGACTGGTGGAGTATCTTAGATGGCTGCTTACAGGTTTTTAAGACCCAAGATGCTACTCACCAAGGGAGAATGTAGAACATTTTCTTTATAAACTATGTTATGCCAATTGAGCTAGATGTTCCCCAAGACCATGGTCCCCACAGCCCTCTGCCCAGCAATTCAGTCCCTCAGGGAGTTTGGATGTGTCTATGCAGCTTCCATGACCTTTCCTTGAACAAGTTGTGCCGGCTTCCCCAGTATTGTATACTGTCTTACCTTTCACCAAAGTTACCACTTATCTATTGTCTATTTAGTATTCTCCCCACGCCTCCATCCCTTGTAATACCAGAATATTCTGAACAATACTTATCAAAACAAAAAAATTTGTCAGTCCAGTGTATTAGGATGGATAACCTAACATTAAACATTAAATGACTATATAGACCCTATTTTAGTGTATGTTGTTAGACATTCTATGTTAAGAGAGAAGATTATTAAAATAATGTGATGAAAATGGAAATTTGCTTCTGTGGTCTTCCTACCCAAAACATATAACTCCAGTCTAATCATAGAAAAAACAGCAGATAAATTCCAACAGAGAGTCATCCTACAAAATACCCGGCCAGTTCACTTCAAAACTGTCAGGGTCATCAAAAACAAGGAAAGTCCGAGAAACTGTCACAGCCCAGAGAAGCCTAAGGAAATATGATGACTAAATGTGATATGTTATCATGGCTGGGGTCCTGGAACAGAGAAAAGACATAAGGTGAAAACTAAAGAAATCTGAATAAAGTATGGACTTCGGTTTATAATAATGTATTGGTATTTATTTGTTAATTGTAACAAATATACTGTACTAACAGAAGATGTAAATAGTAGAGGAAATGGGTGGTGGGGTATGTCAACACTCTGTACTATATTCACAATTTTTCTCTAAATCTATAACTGTTTTAAAATTTTAAATTTTATTTAAAAAAAAAAATCCTGTTTGAACAACGGGTTAGTTATTAGAACAAAAAATCAATTTAAAATCTCACCTTGAATCCTATTTTAATGTTTAAAGGGTTGAGTGTAAACCAAATCAATCAACCTCCCCCCAAAATCAAGAATAAACTAGAATAAATTAATATTAATCAAACACCTAGAAGGATTGTCTATCCTTAGAGGTAATAAATTACAAAGGAAATAATCCATAACTTTCAATTTAGAAAAATCCAAAACATCAATTATTTTTAAGAAATATTCATTTTACTAGAATTAGAGAAATGCAAATTAAGACAGCAAGCTAAATTTGTAACAAAATACAATTATCATAAGAACTGTGAAAGAAATGTAAACATTATTACTGAGTTTTGGTGTTGTTATTTATTGAATGTCCTTTTCGCCCATGAAAATCTTAAGTCTATGAGGGCAAGAGTCCTATCTATTTTAATTTTTGCTATATCCTGAGAGGCTTGCACATAGTAAACACTCAATTAATAATAATTAGAATAAATAAATTGATGAATAAAGGGAGATACAATGTCTTCCTAAATGTATACATACAGGTCAGTGTTCTCCAGAGTTCACAGAAATTATTTGAAGAGTCTTACTAACTCAATAATTCTTTGCAAACGTCACTTTCTTTTTCTACTAAAGGACAGGTAAACTTTTATCAGGTGTATTATAGTGAAGAGGACATCAAAGGCAGTGAAATGGAAATAGTGTCTTCAGGGGACAATGAAGAAAATGGATTGGTTGAAGTGGCAAAGTCGTTTTGGGGAGTTATATGAGACAAGATTGATATATAAATTTTGTTCAGATAATGACGAGCTTTGAACTTCAGTCTCAGAAATTTTGAGCAAATCATGAAAACAATGGAAAAGGTTTTAAGGGGGAGAAATGGACCTCAACTCCCTTATTCAGCAAATAAAAAAATAGTTTGTACCGTGTGATAATTTCTGTGGTAGGTGTTGTACTGAGTACAAAGATGAGCAAGATGTAGTCCTTAAATGAGAGAGTTAGGCTTCAAAAGGCTACAACAAAATTGATCTTGTTGGAAAAATTATTCTGCATGCAAAGATGGACAAATTTGAAGAGAAAGAATGGAAGTAGAAAAAACAGCGAATGAGATGGTAAAGAACTTTTCAGCAGAACTGGAGGTACATTGTGGAAATAGAGGGTTTTTTAAAAGAAGATATTTTAACCTTTCATGCAATTAATTTATCACTTGTAGTTTACTTGTTGAAAGGATATTTGTCTTTTCTTGCATCTCTTATATTTTTCCAACTAGATTACAAGACTACCTGCAGTATCAACATTATATTTTAAACATTACATCTCTTAAACAATGTCTACCGTAGTAACTTGTAAAAAATAGCTGTTGAAAAGCATTACTTGATTAACTTGTAAAAAGATTTTTGTCTTCTGAATTGATCAGCTTGGGTTAAATGCAGACCCTTTGACAGAAATAGTGATTATTATGAGAAGAAATATTTAAGGAATTGTTGATTTGGTCAATTTGCAGCAGGATTTAATTCATTGAAAAGAAACATTTAAAGATATAAAAACAATGTGGGCATTTTATATATAATACATAGTTTTGATGCATTAAAATATGATTATTTAATTAATAGAATTATTAACTTTTTAATTATTATTTGCTATGCTGTGAAATAAAAACCAAATTCTTTGCATATAATATCTTGAAAACTGTTAGAGTTTAAATGTTAAGTGGCAATAAAAATTCATGTAATAACCTTTAGGCTCTTAAAACACACATATAATAAATCAATATTAACAGTTAAGGCACTTTCTCATTAGGCAGCCTAAAACAGAGAAATGCATTAAAACTGCAGTAGCCTGTATTCATAGGTGTAACTCTATGGTGGCTTCAGATATTCAGATACTCTCTCTCCTGGATGTTGTGTTGCCCAAAGGGCTCATAGTAGCAGCACTGGCTCTATCATGCCTCTGTCTCTGTGACACACATGACAAATCTGTAGAGAGAAGAACTTGGCAGATAACTGACAAAGACAGAGTCCTAGGTGTATATGTAAAGAAGCACCAAGGGGAGGAGTACCAAAACACGGACTGTTGATTTCACTGATGAAATGAATATGCACACAATTTCCTACATCGTTTCTTTCATAGGTCCAACCTCCAACTAAGCATGCACACACACACACACACACAATGCTGAAAGATATACATTGCTCTATCTTCAGTTCTTAAAAGACAGCTCTTTCACCCCTCAAATAAATGGCATTGTTGAGAGTAAGAATAAACAGAGGCAGCTGATGTGAAAACTAATGGAAAATAAAACTGTTGCAGTAATTTTCTCCATCTTAACCACAGCTACATTTATTTTCAAACAGGTTGTCCTTAGAAAGTATAAAATTCACTTGAGAGTGGATGTGGAAAAATAAAAACAAATAAATCTCACTTTTGTGGCCTTGAGGGATAAAATTAGCATACAGATGTCCAGAAATTTTAGCTTTCAGCTGATTTCCAGAAATTTAACCAAGGGCGTCAGGCCAAACTCCTTGTTTTACAATGAAAGGTTATAGATTCTTAAATGTTTTCACAGCAGACAAAATTATGGATTTCTAATGTTATCCAAAAGTGCACAGTGAACAGTTCTATTTCTGTTAATCTCTCTCAATAGGATAAAGGACTTAATTGACCTTGACAGGAGTTAAACTTCTAGTGTTAGCCTGCTGATAATTAGACTGCTAATCTAATCCTCCACTCCCTCATATGAATTTTCTGTTAGAATTAAAAAGGTTACCTCTTATTATTATGAAGATCACATTTTTAATTCTTTCACCTTAACCCTCCCCAAACTATCCTTAAACCGTCATCTACTATTTTATATTAATGTAGTAATTGCTGCATGGTGGTTAGAAGCTAGGTTACAGAATCAGACACAATTGGATTCAAACATGTGCTGAGCCACACACAAACTCAAGACTCCACAAGCTTGGAGTAGTCACATAACTTCTCAGTGCTCTAATGTCCTTATCTTTAATATTAAACAATCATAACTAAACTACCACTTTTTTAGGTTTTAAATGAGTAATACAACTCGCACATCATAAAGTACTCAATAAAAGTAATGACTATTATTATCTACATATTCTATTACAAAGGATGTTTTATTACCATAAATAAAACATAACTCCATGTTTTATAAAACATGGAGTTTTATTATTTTTACT
>NW_004444105.1:341243-344308 GCF_000243295.1 Trichechus manatus latirostris
AACACATACATGTTTTATTAAAGGTCATTAAAAAGACAGGAAGAAAGAAAAGACCAAAATGAATGTCAGAAAAGTCTTTGAAACTTGCTCTTGAATACAAGTAGCTAAAGCAAATGGAAGAAATGATGCAGGAAAAGTGCTGAACAGAAGATTTCAAAGAGCAGCTCGAGAAGAAAAGGTAAAGTATTATAATGAAATGTGCAAAGATCTGGAGTTAGAAAACCAAAAGAGAAGAACATGCTCAGCATAGGTGTTTTAGTACTGTGGAGTTATTATAGAAATACATCATTTATCCTGTTTATACTCTAATGAAAGCAGTTGATATGCATTTATGAGTTGAATGATCCTTGGAGGGTTACAAGCTTCTAAAATTACACCAGAATTACCTCTCACAAAGAAAGACTTCCTATTAGAAATGTGTGTTATTTCCCTATTTGTTCTCTTATATTATACTTTTCCATAAATAAATTATCACCAGAACTTGAGTCTACCACTCATCCCTCGGTATGTCGTACTGTGGTGGCTAGTGTGTTGCTGTGATGCTGCAAGCTCTGCCACGGGTATTTCAAATACCAGCAGGGTCACCTTTGGTGGATAGGTTTCACCTGAACTTCCAGTCTAAGACAAACTAGAAAGACAGACTTAGCAGTCTACTTCTGAAAAAATTGGCCAGTGCAAGTTTTGAATATCAGTGGAATATTGTCTGATATAGTGCCAGAAGATGAGATCCTTAGGTTGGAATACACACAAAATATGACCGAAGAAGAGCTGACTCCTCAAAGTAGAGTCAACCTTAATGATTGGATAGAGTCAAGCTTTCAGGACTTTCACTTGCTGACATGGCACAACTCAAAATGAGAAGAAACAGCTGAGAACATCCATTAATAATTAGAACATGGACTGTACGAAGTACAAATCTAAGAAAATTAGAAATCATCAAAAATGAAGTGAAAAGCATAAGCATCAATATCCTAGGGATTAATGAGCTGAAGTGAACTGGTATTGGCTATTTTGAATCAGATGATCATATAGTCTACTATACAGGGAATGACAAATTGAAGAATGGCATTGCATTCATCGTCAAGAAGAACTTTTCAAGATCTATCCTGAAGTATAATGCAGGCAGCGACAGGATAATATCCCTACACCTACCAGGAACATAAGTTAATACAACTATTATTCAAATTTACACACCAATCACTAAGGCCAAAGATGAAGAAACTGAAGATTTTCACCAGCTTTTGTAGTCTTAAATTGAGACATTGATTATTACTGGTGATCAGAATGCAAAAGTTGGAAACAAAGAAGAACGATCAGTAGTTGGAAAGTATGGCCTTGGTGATAGAAAAAACACCAGAGATTGCATGACAGAGTTTTGCAATATCAACTATCTATTCATTTCAAATATCTTTTTTCAACAACATAAATGACAGCTATACATGTGGACCTCACCAGACGAAATACACAGGAATCAAACCGACTACATATGTGGAAAGAGATGATGGAGACACTGAATATCATCTGTCGGAATAAAGCCAAAGGACTACTGCAGAGCAGACCATCAATTGCTCAGATGGAAGTTTCAAATTGAAGAAAATTAGAGTAAGTCCACAAGAGTCAAAATAAGATGTGAGGATCTCCCACTTGAATTTACAGACTGTCTCAAGAATAGATTTGACACATTGAACACAAATGACCAAAGACCAGACAAGCTGTGGAATTACATCAAGGATATCATTCATGAAAAAAGCAAAAAGTCATTAAAAAGACAGGAAAGAAAGAAAAGACCAAAATGAATGTCAGAAAAGACTCTGAAACTTACTCTTGAATACAAGTAGCTAAAGCAAACGCAAGAAACGATGAAGGAAAAGAGCTGAACAGAAGATTTCAAAGGGCAGCTCAAGAAGAAAAGGTAAAGGATTATAATGAAATATGCAAAGATCTGGAGTTAGAAAACCAAAAGAGAACATGCTCGGCATTTCTCAAGCAGAAAAGCTGAAAAAAAATTCAAGTCTCAAGTTGCAATATTGAAGGATTCTACAGGGAAAAAATTGAACAACCCAGGAAGCATCAAAAGAAGATGGAAGGAATACACACAGTCACTGCACCAAAAAGAATTGGTCTATGTTCAATCATTTCAGGAGGTGGCATATGATCAAGTAATGATGGTACTGGAGGAAGAAGTCCAAGTTGCACTGAAGGCATTGGTGAAAAACAAGGCTCCAGGAACTGAAGGAGTATCAATTGAGATGTTTCAATAATCGGATGCAGCTAGTCTCTCATCTCTCCACTCCAACGACAAGCTCCCCTAGCACTCTTTTTTGTTTGTTTGTATGTTTTTGGCTCCTTTTCCTCTCTCCTCTCTCCCATACCCATCTTAGCTCCACACATCACAATCTCCCCCCTTCACCCTGCCTACCTGCACCATGCACTTAACATCACAGCACCTAGCAGCACAGGCACGGCTTACCGGAACCTGCACTGCACTGATTACTGACCCACCCTGGTGGCTGTAGTAAGTGCCACAAACAACCCAGCCCAGTAACTCCTCTTCAGCTAGACCTGCCATGCTGAACCATATCTGAGCGACTGACCCTGCCAATTGGAGAAGGAGGCGAAAAGTACTGTGCCCACAGATGAGTAAACAACAAAGAACACACACCCTGCCTGCTCAGACATAGCCAAAATTAAAAAAAAAAGGATGAAACAAACAAATCTACAATCAATAAACAAGAAAAATAACTACTGAATGTCCCAAAGACAGCAGACTATATCAAAACATTTACAAAAATGGGACAGGATGGTTCCAGTAGGTGTCCAAAATAAAACACCAGATGACTTTCCAGTAGAAGAAAAGGCACTACAACTACCTGACAGGGAATTCAAATCTCTAATACTCAGAATTATCCAAGAGTTGAAGCAAAAAGCAGACAAAAATGAGGAAAAATAGACAAATTCATGGAAAAGGCAGACAAATTCATGGAAAATACAGACAAAAAAATGGAAGAATTCAGGAAAATAATGCAGGAACAAAATGCCAAAATAAATTCACAACTAGAAATTAT